>NW_026869106.1:60742-155021 GCF_020745735.1 Hemiscyllium ocellatum | reverse complement strand
GGCGAGAGAGAGTGGGAGGGAGCGAAAGAGAGAAAGGGAAGTTGCGAGAGAGACAGAGAGGGGCGAGAGTGCTGGACAGGGTGAGAGGTAGAGTGGGAGTGGGCGAGAGAGAGAGGGGGAGGGTGCGAGAGAGAAATGGACGGTGTGAGAGAGAAAGAGATGGACGGTGTGAGAGAGAAAGAGATGGACGGTGTGAGAGAGAGAGAGCGGTGGGGCGAGAGAGAGGGAGGGGATGAGATAGTGTGGAGGGGTGCAATAGGGAGAGGAAGGGGCGAGAGAGAGTTGGGGGGCGAGAGAGAGTTGGAGGGGGGGCGAGAGAGGGGAGGGGGCGAGAGAGAGTGGGAGGGGGCGAGAGAGAGTGGGGGGGGCGAGAGAGAGTGGGAGGGGGGCGAGAGAGAGTGGGAGGGGGCGAAAGAGAGAAACGGAAGTTGCAAGAGAGACAGAGAGGGGCGAGAGTGCTGGACAGGGTGAGAGGTAGAGTGGGAGTGGGCGAGAGAGAGAGAGGGAGGGTGCGAGAAAGAGATGGACGGTGTGAGAGAGAGAGAGATCGGTGGGGCGAGAGAGAGGGAGGGGATGAGATAGTGTGGAGGGGTGCAATAGAGAGAGGAAGGGGCGAGAGAGAGTGGGGGGGCGAGAGAGAGTTGGAGGGGGGGGCGAGAGAGAGTCGGGGGCGAGAGAGAGTGGGAGGGAGCGAGAGTGGGAGGGAGCGAGAGAGAGTGGGAGGGGGGCGAGAGAGAGTGTGTGGGGGGCGAGAGAGAGTGGGAGGGGGGGCGAGAGAGAGTGGGAGGGGGGGCGAGAGAGAGTGGGAGGGGAGGCGAGAGAGGGTGGGAGGGGGGGCGAGAGAGAGTGGGAGGGGGCGAGAGAGAGTGGGAGGGGGGCGAGGGAGAGAGGTAGGGAGCGAAAGAGAGAAAGGGAAGTTGCTAGAGAGAGAGAGAGGGGCGAGAGTGCTGGACAGGGCGAGAGGTAGAGTGGGAGTGGGCGAGAGAGAGTGAGAAAGGGGGCAAGAGAAAGAGAGAGGGAGGGTGCGAGAATGAGAGGGAGGTGTGCGACAGAGTCAGAGGGGTCGTGAGAGTGAGGGCGGGCGGGAGAGAGGAGGAGCGAGAGAGAGACGGAGGGGGGAAAGAGAGTGAAGGAGGGGGACGGGCGAGAGAGAGAGAGGGAGGGGGCGAAAGGGAGGGTGCGAGAGAGAGAGAGAGAGGGGGCGAGAGAGTGCTGGAGAGGGCGAGAGGTAGAGTGGGAGTGGGCGAGAGAGAGAGAGAGAAAGGGTGCGAGAGAGAGAGACTGAGGGGGCAAGAGAGATAGATGGAGGGGGCGAGAGAGAGGGAGGGAGGGGGAGAGAGAGGGAGGGAGGGGGAGAGAGAGGGAGGGAGGGGGAGAGAGAGAGAGGGAGGGAGGGGGAGAGAGAGGGAGGGGGCGAGAGAGAGAGAGGGAGGGGGCGAGAGAGAGAGAGGGGGCGAGAGAGAGAGAGAGGGGCGGAAAGAGAGGGAGGTGGGTCGAGAGTGTGGGCGGGGGCCAAGAGAGAAAGGGAGGGGTCGAGAGAGAGGGAGGGGGCGAGAGTTTGGCGAGAGAGAGTTGGAGGGGGCCGAGAGAGAGGGAGAGGGTGCGAGAGAAAGAGGGAGGGTGCGAGAGAGGGGGGGGGAAAGAGAGGGAGTTGGGTCGAGAGTGTGGGTGGGGGCCAAGAGAGAAAGGGAGGAGGGGCGAGAGAGGGAGGGAGGGGGCGAGAGAGGGAGGGAGGGGGCGAGAGGGGGAGGGAGGGGGCGAGAGAGGGAGGTGGGCCGAGAGAGTGGGCGGGGGGCAAGAGAGAAAGGGAGGGGGCAAGAGAGAAAGGGAGGGGTCGAGAGAGAGGGAAGGGGCGAGAGTGGGTGGGAGTTTGGCGAGAGAGAGTTGGAGGGGGCCGAGAGAGGGGGAGAGGGGGCGAGAGAAAGAGGGAGGGGGCGAGAGAGAGAGAGAGGGGGGGGAAGAGAGGGAGGTGGGTCGAGAGTGTGGGCGGGGGCCAAGAGAGAAAGGGAGGAGGGGCGAGAGAGAGAGGGAGGAGGGACGAGAGAGAGAGGGAGTTTGGCGAGAGAGAGTTGGAGGGGGGCCGAGAGAGAGAGAGGGGGCGAGAGAAAGAGGGAGGGTGCGAGAGAGGGGGGGGGAAGAGAGGGAGTTGGGTCGAGAGTGTGGGTGGGGGCCAAGAGAGAAAGGGAGGAGGGGCGAGAGAGGGAGGGAGGGGGCGAGAGAGGGAGGGAGGGGGCGAGAGAGGGAGGGAGGGGGCGAGAGAGGGAGGTGGGCCGAGAGAGTGGGCGGGGGGCAAGAGAGAAAGGGAGGGGGCAAGAGAGAAAGGGAGGGGTCGAGAGAGAGGGAGGGGGCGAGAGTGGGTGGGAGTTTGGCGAGAGAGAGTTGGAGGGGGCCGAGAGAGAGGGAGAGGGGGCGAGAGAGAGAGAGAGAGAGAGGGGGGGGGAAAGAGAGTGAGGTGGGTCGAGAGTGTGGGCGGGGGCCAAGAGAGAAAGGGAGGAGGGGCGAGAGAGAGAGGGAGTTTGGCGAGAGAGAGTTGGAGGGGGGCCGAGAGAGAGAGAGGGGGCGAGAGAGGAGGCGAGAGAGAGAGGGAGGGAGGAGGCGAGAGGGAGAGGGCAGTGGTGAGAGAGAGAGAGGGAGGGGGCGTGAGAGAGAGAGAGGGAGGGGGCGGGCGAGAGAGCGAAGGAGGGGGCAAGAGAGAGAGGGAAAGGAGGGGGTGGGAGGGGGACGAGAGAGTGGGAGCTGTTCAAGGGGGGGGCGAAAGAGGAAGGGCGGGAGGCGAGAGAGAGAGAAGAGGGGGCGAGAGAGACAGGGAGGGGGTGAGAGAGAGAGGGCAGGGGCAAGAGAGAGAGAGGGAGGGGACAAGAGAGATGGGGTGTGGGAGAGAGAGGGAGGGGTGTGGGAGAGAGAGAGAGGGGAGGGGGTGAGAGAGAGAGCGGAGGGGGTGAGAGTGGGGGGGAGGGGGACGAGAGAGAGGGGGAGGGGGGCGAGAGAGAGAGGGAGGGTGGCGAGAGAGAGAGGGAGGGTGGCGAGAGAGAGAGGGAGGGTGGCGAGAGAGAGAGGGAGGGGGCGAGAGAGAGAGGGAGGGGCGAGAGAGAGAGGGAGGGGGAGGGGGCGAGAGAGAGGGAGGGGGAGGGGGCGAGAGAGAGGGAGGGGACGTGCGAGAGAGAAAGGGAGGGGATGGGCGAGGGAGGGGGCGAGGTAGAGAGAGAGAGAGGGAGGGCTGTGAGAGAGAGAGGGAGGGGGTGAGAGAGAGGGAGGTGATGAGAGAGGGATGGGGTAAGACAGAGAGTGTGAGGGGGTGAGAGAAGGAGGGGTTGGGCTTGAGAGAGGAAGGGAGGAGGCATGAGGGAGAGGGAGATGGAGGGGGCGAGAGGGAGAGGACGGGGCACGAGGGAGAGGGAGGGGGCGAGAGGGAGGGGGCGAGAGGGAGGGGGCGAGAGGGAGGGGGCGGGGCGAGAGGGAGAGGGCGGGGGCGAGAGGGAGAGGGCGGGGGCGAGAGGGAGAGGGCGGGGGCGAGAGGGAGAGGGAGTGGCGAGAGGGAGAGGAAGGGGGCGAGAGGGAGAGAGGGATCGGACGAGTCTGAGATGGAGGGGAGCAAGAAAGCGGGTGTGAGAGAGAGAGGGAGGGACGAGAGAGACAGAGAGGGAGGGGCGAGAGAGACAGAGAGGGAGGGGCGAGACAGACAGAGGTGGGGGCGACAGAGCGAGAGGGTGGGGGCGACAGAGCGAGAGGGTGGGGGCGACAGAGCGAGAGGGTGGGGGCGAGAGAGTGAGAGGGTGGGGGCGAGAGAGTGAGAGGGAGGGGACGAGTGAGAGGAGGGCGAGTGGAGGAGGGCGAGTGGGAGGAGGGCGAGGGCGAATGAGGGGGTGGTGCGAGAGAGAGCCAGAACGAGAGCAACAGACACAGAAAGATGGACAAAGGGGGAGAGCAAGAGAGAGACCGAGCGCGTGAGAGAGACACCGAGGGAACGAGGCGGCGAGAGAGAGAGGTGCCAGAGAGATGGAGTGAGGGGGCAAGAGAGAGAGAGTGAGAGACAGAGAGAGAGTGAGCGCGAGAGAGAGAGAGAGAGAGATGGTCGAGAGAGAGGATTGCTAGATAGAGTGAGGAGGAGTCAGGACAGAGAGAGAGAGGGCTGCAGAGAAAGTGGGGGAGAGTGACAGTGAGAGAGACAGGCCGTGAGAGAGAGAGAGGAAGCAAGAGTGAAGGGATAGCGAGATGGAGAGACGGGACGAGCGTGAGGTAGAGCAATGAGAGAGAGGCGAAAGAGTAATAGTGGAGGCGAGAGACAGAGGGAAGGCCCAGAGAGGCAGAGACAGAGGGGTGAGAGAGGAAGAGAGGATGCGAGAGCGATGAGGCTAGAGCGAATGAGGGAGCAATGCGGTGAGAGAGAGAGAGAGGTGCCAAAGAAAGAGAGGGGCAAGTGAGAGAGAGGTGCATGAGAGAGAGGGATAGAGTGGGGGGAGAGAGAGGAGCGAGACGGAGAGAGAGAGAGAGAAAGAGAGAGAGAGAGAGGGGGTGGGGCGTGATAGAGAGAGGGAGAGTGTGATCGAGAATGAGTGAGAGAGAGAACGAGCGAGAGGGAACGAGAGAAAGAAGGAGAGATTTGCGGTAAAGATGGGCAAATACGGGAGAGAGAGTGAGAGCGCGAGGGAAAGAGAGGGAGAGAGGGTGTGGGAGAGAGCGTGAGGGAGAGAGTGATTGAGCAAAAGCAAGGGAGGGGTTAGAGAGGAGCAACAGAGAGAGCGAGAAAGAGTCAGAGGAGAGGGAGGGAGAGGTGATAGAGAAGGATAGAGAGAGAGCGAGAGACGTGTGCGATGGTGACATGGGGAACAAAGAGATATATATATATACATAGAGAGAGAGAGAGACGGGCGAAAGTGGGTGTAAGAGAGAGAGGGCCGCGCGCAAAAGAGAGAGAGGCAAAAGAGGGTGACAGTGATGGGGGAGGGAGAGGAGAGAAAGGGGGTGTGAGAGAGAGGGGAAAAGGAGAGCAAATAATTTCCAATCAATCGCTGTTTGTAGAACTTTATCAAACTTTATCCATTTCTGTGTATAAATGTGTTCCCCGTTATCACACCGCAATGTTCTGACTCGAACACTTTATCTGTTTAATCTTTCTTCTTAAGTTAAGCCTTGGAATCCAAGTATCACTTCAGTAAATCTACACTGCACTTCCCCTCAGAGGGATACTCTCCTTCAGCCATGGTGCCCAGCCCTGACAGCTTGGTCTAACTAGGTTCGGATTTGCTGAAGCATGACTTCTAATCCTTTGGTATGTCGTCTTCTGTCGAGATCAATGTCAACATTCCACCGGCCCCTTGGTCACTTTTCTGAACCTGCTTGAGACATTTTCGTGACCTATACAGCTGGATCAATCCCATGTAGTTTCTTTGGAGTCCACTCTCTCTATTTTCACAATCAAGAAATATTCTATTTTGATCCAACCTCTCACTTGTTGACATAAACTCATCTGTCGTTGTTTTTTTTCATTTACTGAATCTACCAAGATTGCTTTCTAATGCTGTGCTTCCATCTCCCTACACTTGGAGTCGCTGTCATCTGCACGGTGGCCCCAAATGTTGAATGTGGCTTTCCTTTCATTATAAATAGTGAATAATTAGGGCTCCAACATCGGTCCGTGCAGGATATCACTAAACATATCCTTCCAATTAGAATACCTCTTACTATCTGCACAAATGTCTCTTGTTCAAATCAAATTCCTCTGCAAAAACATCTTTTGCATCTTATTCCCTTCAATGAACAGTAGAAAGGTGTAAATTCAGTGACATTTTTCACAGTCAAATTTGTCTTGTGTTTATCTGATTGGGCGAGCAAGGAATCCCAATAAATATTAATCGTTGTCTTCACTATATGGGAACTCGATCACAAAGATTAACAATGTCAAGTGTTTATTCTCCTTCATGTTTTATAAACTCTGGGCACATTGTGACCGAGTGGGACTCGCTTTTTTTGTTTCAGAAACACAGGCCCTGCCCAACTGTTGGCTCACACTTGTTACACCATATGGTCCTCGCCCTCTCCATCTGAATCTCATGGCAAGGTACCTCGAACATGGAGAGGAGCAACTATTCCAAGCACTGAGATCCCACTAATTGGTAACACCACTCACCCTAATCCATAAGAGAAGCCGACTGGTCCCGCACTATGTCCTCATCTGAACCATCCTGCTGGCTGCGTTCCTTCCCCATATGAAAGTGGTGTTGGCTCTCTGGTGCCAGAAGGGAATGGAAGGGTTTCTCTTCAATCTCATCTTTAGTCATTGGCTCGTCAAACTTATGGGAGTATTCAGTGGCAACAGAAGCAGAGGCTGTAGAGACAACAAATGATTGACATTGTTCTTTGTTATTTTCCATTGCTCACTGAAAGGTTTAGAACTTGAACTTGAAGTTAAGGGCTGAGCTAGAATCCTTGGATTAACTATCTGTTCAAGGAGCAGAGTGGGGTTACAATTATTGATTCAACAAAACTTTGATATTGAATCACACATTGTTTAAGTTTCCTTGTGCACAACCACAGATCCAGGGGAAACACAAGGAACTTGGATGGAATAGGTTAAGCTCATGACTGAATAAAGGAATCTTGAATTAAAGCAGTGCAAGACATGTGCCTATTTGACCCACATATCCTTTGGGTAGGGAAGGAGTGCTAACGTAGCAAAAGATTTGATTGATTCAAATCATCTAACTGAAGAGACACATTTCGCTGCTTAAGTCATAAGATCATTGGAAGGACAAAACATCATTTCTGGTTAAAGAAGTCCCCTTTCTCACCAGGTAATGAAGGCACACTGTCTCTGCAGATTGAGTCGTTGGCCACTGTTTGAACCACCTGCCCAATAGAGCTATTTCCCTTTTGTGTGGCCAGAGGTTCTGCTTTTCTCCAAGAATGGTAAGTGTGAGCTGTCTTGTTTACTGCTGCCGCTGCTGCTCCTATAGAAATGGCACAGAACAACACAGATGCATCGTTTCAGGACACAAAAACAGGTTCGCAGTATCTGTGATTTACACAGGCTTCCTTCCCAACCTAAACCCATCAACATAGTCTTCTTTGATTTCTTGTATTCCAAGCTCCTCCTTGAATTCATCTGTTATTTGCTTCAATTATTCCTGATGAAGTAAGTTCTACATTCAAACCCCTTTTTGGTAAAGACTTTGTCGCCCTCTGCAAATTCCCCGTGAGATTTAATAGTGATTACAATTATATCCACAGATCCAGTGGATTCTGACATTCACAAGCAGAAACATCTTTTCCATGTCTACCCGATCAAACATAACTGGACCATGTCACTCTTTTTCAATGAGACAAGACTGTCCAATCTTACTTGATGAATTCAAAATCAGTTTGAATATAATTCCAGTTAACTATTCTTTATCTTCCCTACTGCCTCTACATTCACATTACAATATGAAGATCGGAACTGTTTGCAGTGCTCCAAGGGTGATCTGTCCATGGTTCTACACATATCGAACACATTTCCATTCTGTCGTCCCAGAAATAAACCCATGATCTACTTTTCTATTTAACCTCACAAACGGGTGCCATTTGCTGCCAGTGACTCATTGCTATCTGCAGATCCCTCTGCACTATTTAACGACATATTTCCAAAGAGGAAGTGGTCTCTTTATTCTTTTGACCACAGTGTACTACCTCACACATGGGTGGAGGCTAATCTTCCACAGCTTTGACTGCAATATTCCCTTAACCAAATCTTCCCAACAGTAAGTCTTCCTAACAACAAAACGCCAACATATTAATGTACTTAATCTCGTCAACTATTTCTTATTTGAAAAGCACTAACTGTCGA
Organism: Hemiscyllium ocellatum; assembly: GCF_020745735.1. NCBI lineage: Eukaryota > Metazoa > Chordata > Chondrichthyes > Orectolobiformes > Hemiscylliidae > Hemiscyllium > Hemiscyllium ocellatum. The sequence continues at coordinate 147,199 of NW_026869106.1, read as the reverse complement.
GCTCAGTTTTGCACAAACATCCTCTGCCACAGTTATCAAAATGCCACAAGCTGAACGACAACCACTATTTATATTCATATTCATTGCAGCCCAAGAATGAGAGGTGGTATCCTGGAGGGTCTATAAAATGGTCAAGGGATTGACCAAGTAGAGGCAGAGAAGATGATTCAATCTACAATGAGTCGTCCGAAGTTTACAATGAAGGGAAAGTTGGAGGAATTACTTCTCTCAGAGGATGGTGAACCTGGGGAATTCCCTATCTCAGAACACTGTGGATTCTGGGACATGAAGTAAATTTAAATAAGAGACACACAGTCTTTTAATCAGTAATGGGTTGAAGGGTTAAGGAGGGCTGGCAGGAAAGTGGTGTTCAGGCCAAGAGGAGATTCACAATCAAGCTGCCTAAATTTTAAACATGAACACTTCTTAATAGTTCACTCGATCCTAACGAAATATTTTGTGCAAAACAAATCACATGATACATAGTTATTCAGAGAACAAAACAAGTTTGTTCATTGAAGAACCCAGAGGAAAAGGTGATGAAACAATGTGAGTTTGATATACCTCAACCATCATTTCAAGTGCATTCTCTGCATAAATTCTCCTTTTCCTCCTCGAAGTATTCAACTTCTTGAATAATTGAGAGAATGAAGTCACAGTTGTACAATACATAAATCAGACCCTTCAGTCCAACTTGCCCATGCTGACCAGATATCCTAAATTAATCTAGTCCCATTTGCCAGCATTTGTTCCATATCCATCTTAGACCATAAGACCAAAAGACATAGGAGTGGAAGTAAGGCCATTCGGCCCATCGAGTCCACTCTGCCATTCAATCGTGGCTGATGGGCATTTCAACTCCACTTACCAGCGTTCTCCCCGTAGCCCTTAATTCCTCGAGGCAACAAGAATCTATCAATCTTAAACCCTTTCTGCTGATTATCAGTTTATTTTACTTTATCAGCACTTGAAATACTGACTTTTTTTTCTCCTAATATTGATGAAAGAAAACATAACTTCTTTCATCCAAATTAATTTTGTAATCTTTCACAAAGAAACAAGTGAGAACAACATATAGCTGAGTGCAAACCAAAATACTGCAGCTGCACGATATCTGGGAACACTCTAAAGGTGAGGCACTCATACTTTGGTGTAACCTGCAGTCTGGCCAAATTGCAGCAAAATGCTGTTCAATTTTATCTGCAAACTATTGAATAAAATCCTCCTTGCACAATAATGAGGCAGCATTTTGGGATGTCATTTTTAAAACATATTATTTTCAAAGTTACTCACAATTAAGAGTGATCACTTGGTACTGTCTGCATAACTCAGTACGAAAAGGAATTAACAGTAAATAACACAATAACCCAAATTCAGAGTCACTAATTCATTGATGTTGCATGGGTCCAGCATTTACAAGTAATCAATTTTTAAAAACAACTACAAATACATTTACTAACTATATTGGAGTACAGTCAAGTTTCATATTGAACAGTGACAGGATTGGACTGAGTCCGCATGGATTTAAGAGAGGGGAATCATACTTAGCAAATCTACTGAAAGAATCTATAGAGTCGAATATTAAAGTAAGAAATAGCAGGACATTTAAAAAAAGCTTATCATTAAACATGGTAGTCTGAGTTCTGTGAAAGAGAAACTATATTTGACAAATTTGCGACAGTTCATTGAGGAGATAACTAGCAGGGCTGACAAAGGGCAATCCAATGATGTTCTCTATTTGGAATTTAAAAATGCAAATGATGAGGTGCTACATAAAAGGTAATTGCACAATTGAGGAGCTCATGGTATCGGGGTAATGTATTAGCATGGATTGAGGACTGGTTAACCACGCTGGCTGTTGCTGAGTCCTCACTTGCAGTGCTGTATACAACATTAGCTCCCATATTTAATAAAGGATAAACCAACATCGGAGAATATTCAAAAAAGATTCACTTAGCTGCTTCGAGCATGAAAGGATTAACCTATCAAGAATAGATAAGCAGGGGTGATCTTATGGAAACAAGATTCTGAGGAGCTTGATAGGGTAGATGTTGACTAGATCTTCCAGCACCAGTGAAGTCTCAAACCAGGGGACATTACACAAGGGAACATTCATTTTTGAAAAAGTCAAGATTTTTTTCTCTCAGTGAATGGCTAGAATTTTCTCTCACAAACAATTGCGGAAGTTAAATGTGGGAGGGGAATGGTTGGATTACTCTTCGGAGGGTTGTGCTGGCTTGTTGGGCTGAAGGGCCTGTTTCCACACAGTAGGGAATCTGTGATTCTATCTCAAATTATTTTAAAAGAGGGCAGAGAGATTTTTGAAATATTGAGCAGTTGAGGGCTGTGCGGATCAAGCATAAAAGAGGTGTTGAGGCCTGGGTTGGCCCAGCCATGATCTGACAGAATGGGGGAACAAGCTGAAAGGGATGAATTGCCTACTCCTGCTCCGATTCCTTGAGGCTCCATTTCATTTTTTTTTGTCTCCAAAGAAGAGCGTGATACAATGTGCTAAAGATTTTAGATGTTGTGAAAATGGGGAGTTTTTGTACTAATTCAGATAACATTGATTCATCAATTACAGCTATACAATCATGAGTAGGAAGGCAATTCGCTCCATGAATAAAGGAAATCTGCTGCAGAGCTCACGCAAAGGGAATTCTTACCCTCAGTAAACTCTCTACCCACCCTACCTCTTGCAAAAATGCCATCCCGTTTTCCAATTCCTCCACCTCCGACGTATCTGCTCCCAGGAAGACCAGTTCCATCAGAGAACACACCAGATGGCCTCCTTCTTTAGAGACCGCAATTTCCCTTCCCCCGTGGTTAAAAATGCCCTCCAACACATCTCATCCACATTCCACATTCCGCCCACCACACCCCACCCCTCCAGCCATAACAAGGACAGAACGCCCCTGGGGCTCACCTTCCACCCTATAAACCTTCGCATAAACCAAATCATCCACCTCCAAAAAGACCCCACCACCAGGGATATATTTCCCTCCCCACCCCTTCCCACCTTCTGCAAGGACCGTTCCCTCCTTGACTACCTGGTCAGGTCCACGCCCCCTACAACCCACCCTCCCATTCTGGCACTTGCCCCTGCCACCACAGGAACTGTAAAACCTGTGCCCACATCTCCTCCCTCATCTCTAACCAAGGCCCTACAGGAGCCTTCCACATCCATCATAATTTTACCTGCACATCCACTAATTTCATTTATTGTATCCATTGCTCCCAATGTGGTGTCCTCTACACTGGGGAGACTGGGGGCGCCACCTAGCAGAACGCTTCAGGGAACATCTCCAGGACACCCCCACCAATCCACCACACCGCCCCGTGGCCCAACATTTCAGCTCCCCCTCCCACTCTGCCGAGGACATGGAGGTCCTGGGCCTCCTTCACTGTCGCTCCCTCACCACCAGATGCCTGGAGGAAGAACGCCTCATCTTCCGCCTCAGAACACTTCAACCCCAGGGCATCAATGTGGACTTCAACAGTTTCCTCATTTCCCCTTCCCCCACCTCACCCTAGTTCAAACTTCCAGCTCAGCACTGTCCCCATGACTTGTCCGGACTTGCCCTACCTGCCTGTCTTCTTTCCCACCTATCCACTCCACCCTCTCCTCCCTGACCTGTCACCTTCATCCTCTCCCCCACCCACCCATTGGACTCTATGCTACTTTCTCCCCACCCTCCTCTCGCTTATCTCTCCACGCTTCAGGCTCACTGCCTTTATTCCTGATGAAGGGCTTTTTCTCTGCCCTTTGGATGCTGCATGAACTGCTGTGCTCCTCCAGCACCACTGACCCAGAATCTGGGATCCAGCATCTGCACTCATTGTTGTTACCTCCCATCACATGACCCAACATCTCAGCACAAGCAGGACACACTGCGCATGCTCCAGCCAACAGTGACCCCGGGTGATTGATGTCAGCACCGGACCAATGAAAGGACGGTGGGCGGAGCTGGAGGATCTTGCGGGAGGTTAGTCCTCCAACCAATCACAGTGAATGAAGGGCGGAGCTAACGTAAACCATGTGATCACCCTCGCGCCCGACAGTCTCTGTAATGAATGCTCGGGAAGTTATGAAGAGAAAGGATACGGTAAGGAAAGAAATAAACAGGGAAACGGGACAAAAACTGTGTTGCTATGAGCGGAGAGGTTTTACAAACAAATTGTGCATGTCGGAAAACACAAATGTGAACGTCCCAGTCCCGTGTTTGCAGTAAATGAGGAATTGCCTCAGCGGCTGCAGGCCTGAGTGAGCGCCGCCATCTTTATTCGGGACAACGATTCACTGGACACGTGCGGGGCCGCCATCTTTGTAGGGGGCACGGTGCAGCCAGGCGCATGTGCAGCCTCTCTCTGGTACAGAGTCGTGATGACAGCAGCCAATCCTGCTCTGATTCACCTCTGGGCTCCCTCAGGACCACTTTGTCAATGTCCAGCCTCCTCAGTCTCCAACCATGGGGGTATGTTTGGTTTGTAAATGAGTTTTTCACGGTGGCCCAGCCCCTGACCATGTGCTGCTCTATTATCAGATTACTTTTATCTTGAATATTTTTGACAGTCAAGAATTCTTTTTTCCAATGAGCAAGTGTATTTTCCTTCCATTTCTGACTATCAAATTCTGCACCATTTTCATTCCCTGTAATTCATTTTGCATTCCCTGAAACATCGACTGTGTTTCTCCTTCCACAGGTACCAGTGATTAATGCCAAAGCCCTGTTGCCTGGGGAGAGGGTGATGTTTGACTTTCTTGTACTGCTGCAGTTTGTGTGGTGAAGGTGCTCCCACAATGTGGTTGGGTAAGAGACATTACAGATTATTCATTACAGCAACAGTGATGATTTGAAGATAATGTCCAAATCAAGAACAGTTTGTAGTTTTATTATCATGCTTTCACAAAAATATTATTGAGGACTTTAGACGTGAGGCCAGAGCTGGAGATATTTGGTCAGGTGACCAAAAGCATTACCAAAAAGTAGGTTTTGAGGGATGTCTTAAAAGTGGAAAGCAGACCTGTGAGGTTTTGTCTGCAAATTCCAGACCATGTTGCTTTAGCAACTGTAGAATCAGCCACACAGTTGAAGTAATGAATTAACAAATCATTGGGAGTCTCGAAGAAAATGGGTTGTCGAGGTCTCGAAGGATGTGTGGTGAAGGGAGCTAGGGATGATCACAGCCAGGAATTATATGAAGAGTGAGTTCTCTAAATTGTTGTTGCTTATGAATAGGAGCCTTTTGATGGATCAACATGTTTGGGGAGAAGTGAGCACATGGGCGACAGTTTTCAATTTTTCTTGAGATTACAGAGAGGTTGAATGTGAGAGGCTGGCTAGGAGTGTGTTTGGATAATTAAGTCTGGAGATAACACACGATGAATGAGAGTTTGAGTATATGAGCTGAGATGAGGGTGGAATCAGCTAGAAATAGTAGTCTTGGAGTGGGACTGAGCTGTCCCCCTCCCCTCCCCTCCCCTCTGGGATACAGCTGGTTGTCAGGTTGTGAATCAGGCGGTAACACAATCGGGAGCTGAGTGGCCCTGGTGGAGCCTAAAATGAGTGTCACTCAGCTGGCTGTTGCTGAGCAGCTGCTGCTTGGTCGTCCTGCTAATGACTACTTCCATCACTTTACTGCTGATCGTGTGTGGACTGACAGAGGGAAATTGCCTGGATTGGATTGCCCTTTGTTTTTGTGTTGAACGTCCCTGGGCAACGTTCCACATTGTCAGTAGATGCCAGTCCTGGAGCGGTACGTGGCTTGGTGGGTGGCAAGTTCTGGAGCACAAGCTATCAGTATTATTGCCAGAATGTTAGCAGGACCCAAAGCCTTTACACTACTTAACCATTTTGTTTGTATTATTCAAACTCAACCGAACTGGCTTAAAGCTCACATCTGTGATGTTAGGAACCACTGGAGAAGGTTGAGATGGATCATCCCACTTTGCATCTGGCTGAAAATTGCTGCAAATGCTGTCATCTTATCTTCTGCATGGATGTATGAGACCCCTCCATCAGTAAGGGTGGGGATATCTGTGGTGCTTCCTGCAACGAGTTGTTTAATTGTCCATTACCATTCACAACTGGGTGTGGCAGAACTGCAGAGCCCTGATCCACTCCATTGGTTGTGGAATGACTTAGCTCTGTTGCTTGCTGCTGATGCTGTTTGATTATGCAGATATTCCTGTTTGGTAGCTTCACCAGGTTGGCCCTTCATTTTTAGGTACGCCTGGTGCTGCTCATGGCATGCCCTTCTTTCCTGTCCATTGTGATGGGTGAGTGCGGGATGTACAAACCCATGAGATTACAGATTGTGCTGGAGTACAGTTCTGCTGCTGCTGTTATCCCACAGTGCCTCAGAGGGATCCAGTTTGAGTTCCTACATCTGTCCCATTTAACACGGTGATAGTACCACTCAGCGCAAGGGAGGTTTTTCTCAACTTTAAGGTGAGTCCTTGTCTCCAAAAAGACTGTGGGATGGTCGCTCTTACCGATACTGTCATGGACAGATGCATTTGCAGCTGGTAGGCTCATAACGATAAGATGTAGTATTTTTTTCCGTCTTGCTGGATCCATCACCACCTCCTGCAAACCCCATTTGAACAGTTCTGTCCTTGTGGACTGAGACAGCTCAGTCTGAGCTACTCTCTCAGCTACTGAGTTAGACTCACCTTCCCAGAAGTCCTTCGCTCCGACCTCGCAACTCTAATATTCCATGTCTTTTTTTCACTGGAGAAGGATGTGGAAGAGTTTGGAGAAATGAATACTGATAACTTGAAAAGCCTCTGTTACAGAGGAGGAGTTTCAGGATGTCTTAAATTGCAATTGGGACCTGATCAGGTGTATTCCAGAAATTTATGGGAAGCTCGGGAAGTGATTGTTGGGCCCCTCCCTGACATATTGGGATTATCGTCCGTGACAGGTGAGGTGCTGGGAGACGGGTGCCATTCTTATTTTTTTTAAAAAAAGGTGGTAACAAAAGACCAAGGAACACGAGAACAGGGAGCCTGAAGTCAGTGGCAGGCAAGTTGTTGGAAGGGATTCAGAGGGACAGGATTTACATGTATTTGGAAAGACAAGGAATGATTCGAGAGTCAGCAAGGCTTTGTGCGTGGGAAATTGTCGCTCTAACCTGATTGAGTTTCTTTTTGAAGAAGTGCTAGGAAGATTGATGAAGACAGACTTTGGACATTGTACATATGGACATTGAACAAGGTTCCACAGAGCAGACTGGTTAGCAAGGTTAGATAACATGGAATGCAGGGAGAACTATCTGTTTGGATACAAAACAGGCTTGAAGGTAGGAGACAGTGGGTGGTGATGAAGGGTTGCTTTGTGGATTGGAAGTCTCTGAAAAACAATGTGCTGCAGGAATGGATATTGGTCCTTAAATAAATGACTTCGATGTGAATATATGAGGTTGGTTTACAGAAAATACAAAATTGTAGATGTAGTGGACAGTGAAGAAGGTTAGTTTAGAATACAACAGGATCTTGATCAGATGGGCCATTCGAGTGAGGAATGGCAGATGGAGTTCAATGTAGACAAATGTGAGCTGCTGCATTTTGGTAAGGCAAATCAGGACAGGGCTTAATGCATTTAATGGTAAAGTCCTGGGGAGTGTTGCTGAAAAAAGAGGTACATTGTTCCTTGAATGTAGAGTCGCAGGTCGGCAGGTAGTGAAGGTGGTGCTTGGTATGCTTATATTTATTGGTCAATGCATTGAATACAGAAGCTGGGATGTTATATTGTGGCTGTATAGGACATTTGACAATGAGAACCTTTTTCCACGTATAGAGTCAGCTATTACGAAGGGGCATAGCTTTAAATTAAGGGGAGGCAGGTATAGGACAGATGTTCGGAGTAGATTCTTTACTCAGCGAGTCGTGAGTTCATGCAATGCCCTGCCAGTAGCAGTGGTGGACTCTCCCTTTTTATGGGCATTTAAACGGGCATTGGATAGGCAAATGGAGGATAGTGGGTTCGTGTAGGTTAGGTGGTCTTGGGTCAGCGCAACATCGAGGGTCAAAGGGCCTGTACTGCGCTGTATTTTTCTATGTTCTTTGTTCTATGATAAAGCCATTTCTGGAATTCCGTTTTCAGTTCGAATTTTCCTTTTCTGAGAAGGATGTTGAGAAACTTGAAATGGTTCAGACAAGATTTACAGAGATTTGCTACAGTTGGAGGATTTGGGCTACACGGAGAGGCTAAATAGGCTGGGGTTAATTTTCCTTGAGAATCAAAGACTGAGAGGTGACGTTTGGGAGATTTATAAAATCACGAGGGGCGTGGATATGGTGAACAGCTGGGGTCTTTTCTTCCCCCAGGTTAGGTGAGTCCAAAACAAGACCATGTGGGTTTAAGTTGAGAGGGCAAAGATTTAAAAGGGATCAAAAGGGCAACGTTTTCAAGCTGAGTGTGGTGTGTGAATGGAATGAGCTGCCAGATGAAGTAGTGGAGACTGATACAATTACAACATTTAAAAGGCATCCGATTGGGTACGTGATGAGGAAGGGTTTTGAGGAATTCAGACCAATAGCTGGCAAGTGGGACTCCGTTAGTTTAGGATTCCTAGTTGGCATGGGCGAGTTGGTCCATTGTTTCTGGGCTGAACATCTCAGCACAGATAATTCTTGGATCTGAGAAGATTAAGCAGTGATTGCGACCAGGTGCAACTTTTTTTCTGGGATATTTTAATTTGCAGAGAGAGGGGAATTGTTAACAATGTCACAATATTAGTAACTACTTTGTTAAATGGAAAGTAATGTGAATATGTGACCTATATTTTACTGAGTACCTTCTGAGCATCTGGAACAGTCTGAACAGCGGGTGTTCTCAAACAGATTTGCAATTTTACTTTCTATGGAAAGATTGGGAGGCTGTGGGTAAATGCGAGGGGAGTTGGGACGGATTTGCAGCATCTCCAGAGGGAGAGCACACAGCCTCAATGGGCTGAATAGCCCCCAGCCCCTGTGCTCTGTGATACTGCCCCATTCACTGTGAAGTATGAATCTCATCCCAAGGCAGAGAGAGCGAGGAGCCCACCACTCACCTCACAATAGGGGATGGCTTGATTGATGGCAGCTCCAGACCAATGGGAGGACAGTCTGTGTGGCCCTGCAGCCAATGGGAGTGAATGAGGGGTGTGGCCAGCAAGACGACACCTGTCCATGAGCTGTGAAGGTGCAGTGTCACTGGGTGGGGGTGGGAGAGACAGCAGGGACTGGGACAGAGGCTGTCGAACCTGAATTACAAACCCCCGGTAAATTAAAACCAAAAGAACTGCGGAAGATGTAAATCAGAAACAACAACCAGGAGGTTCTGGAGAAGCTCAGCAGGTCTGGCAGCATCTGTGACGAGAAATCAGAGTTAACGTTTCAGATCCGGTGTCCCTGCCTCACAGCTGATGTTACTGTGAGAACAAATGTTGGTTTATATGTAGAAGGTAGGGTTTAGGGGAGGATGTAAGTAGTAAAGGATAGGTATGGATAGAGCGAGAAGAATGGTTGGATAAAGGAGTAGATAACTATCTGGCTGGGGGAGGGTGACTAGCTGTTAATGGAGACTTAGTGGCAAACCATAGGTGGTGTGTAATGGCAGGCTGTGAGAACAAGGCCTGGTGTGTGGGGTAGGGGGCTAGGACATGGGGTTGTTAAGCTGTGGTTAACCACTAACTGTCTCCATTGTAAGCTGTTCCCCACATACATCACTCCACGATTGGAGCTGCAGACGGGCGGCACAGTGGTTAGCACTGTTACATCACAGCGCCAGAGACCAGCGTTCAATTCCCACTTCAGGCAACTGTCTGTGTGGAGTTTGCACATTCTCCCCGTGTCTGTGTGGGTTTCATCCAGGTGCTCCGGTTTCCTCCCACAGTCCAAAAGTGTGCAGATTAGGTGAATTGGCCATGCTAAATTGCCCGTAGTGTTAGATGTAGGGGATTGAGTCTGGGTGGGTTGCTCATTAGAGCGTTGGTGTGGGCTTGTTGGGCCAAAGGGCCTGTTTCCACACTGTAAGTAATCTAATCTAAAAAAAAACCTCTTGAATATCTTTCCTCACCCCCTCTGTTCTCCTTAAATATGTATCTTAAAGTTGTTCTCTTTAATCAATGTTTCCAGCATTCGTGAACCACTTTAGGAGAATTGTTAGTGTGAAAGGCTCCATACAATGCAGGTAGTTGTTGTTAATGTCTGACATCAGTAGAAACGGGAATGAACCCTCTCTCTCTTATACCTCTTATAAGAAGATAGGGATGGGACTGGAAGACCAGGCAGTGCCTGTCGGTCCTCCAACCAATCGGAGTGAATGAGGGGCGTGGCATTGGGAACGTGTGAAGGTGCAGGGCAGGGGAAAGGAAAGGCATATTGACCAGGAAGAAAAGGAAATTTTAATGGAACGGGCTGAGACATTTTACAGAACTTAGTGCACATCGGAAAACACAAATTTGAAAATCCCAGGACCGTGTTTGTGGCAAACGGGAAAATGCTTCAAATGGTGAATGGTGCGAGTGAGAGCCGCCATCTTTATTGGGGGCAGTGATTCATGGGACATGTGTGTGGCAGCCAACTTTGTGAGGGGCAAGCTGCAGGGGGACACATGCACAGCTTTGCCTGGCAGGGAGTGATAGGGCAGGAATTACAGAGTGTCAGAGTCAGGGTGTTTTCAATGTCAGAGTGTGATGCTGGAAAAGCACAGCCGGTCAAGCAGCAGCCAATCGGTGGGAAGGAAGATGGACAAGAAGGTGGTGCCCAGTTGGAAGGCTGGATCTGGGATAAGGTTGGGGGGAGTGGAAATGCGGAAACTGGTGAAATCCACATTGATCCCATGTGGTTGGAGGATCCGAACACAGAAGATGAGGCGTTCTTCCTCCAGGCATCAGATGCCTGGGATTTGGCGGTGGAGGTGGCCCAGGACCTGCATGTCCTTGGTGGAGCGGGAAGGGGAGTTAAAGTGTTGGGAAACAGGGTGTTTGGGTTGTTCAGTGTTTTACTGTTACTTTCACAGACCTTTTGTGAGTTAATTTTCCTCTGCTGCCCAACCCCTAACAACGTGCTGCTCTCTAAACGGACTGAATTTTCCACAATCACTTTGCGAGTGAATAATTCCTTTTTACAACAAAAGAGTGCATTTTCCCTCTATTTCTGACCATCGAAATCTGCAACATTTTCATTCCCTGTAATGCATTTAGCACTCCCTGAAATATCAACTGTGTGTTTCTCCCTCCACAGATCCCAGTGATTAATGCCAAAGCCCCATTGCCTGTGGAGAGGGTGATGTTTGACTTCCTGTACAGCTGCAGTTTGTGTGGTGAAGGTGCTCCCACAATGTGGTTGGGTAAGAGACATTACAGATTATTCACTCAGCGACAGAGAAAAGTTGAAAATGTATGTGCAAATCAACAACAGTTTGTATTTTTATCATTTTTATAATTTTACAGAAATACTATTGATAATTTCTGACATTAGGCAACAGATGGGTATATTAGGTCAGGTGATCAAAAGAATTGCCAAATAAGCAGGTTTTCGGGAATACCTTAAAGGAGAAAAACAGATATGAAAGGGATATGGGAGTCTGAAAGAAAATGAGTTGTCGGGGTCTCACAGGTTGTGTGGTGCAGGGAGACAGGGATGTTCACAGCCAGGAATTACATCAAGAGTGAGAATTTTAAGTTGCTTGTAAATGGGAGCCCTTTGTTGGATCAACAAGTTTTAGAGCAAGTGAGCGCTTGGGCAGTAGAGTTTTGGATATTCTTGATATTATATGTAAGTTGAATGTGGGAGGCTGGCCAGGAGTGTGTTTGGATAATGAAGTCTGGAGATAACACAGGGATGGACAAGTATTTCAGTCAATTAGCTGAGACTCGGGTGGGGTTGGGTGATCTCACAAATGTCGAAATAACAGTTTTGGAGTCAGGCTCCTCTTCCTCATCACTCCCCCTCACCAATTCACAGATATCGTTCCTTGTTCTGTCTGTCTTTTCTGGTTATGTCCTGCTCACCCATTCTGCTACTAACTAATATTTTACTTCAAGGTTGTTGGAAAATCCTTCTCCATCTCCACTCTCCCTTTCCTTTCTGAAGTCCTTGTATTTGGTGTCCCTCAAGGATCTATCCTTGGTCCCTCCAGTTTCTCACCTACATACTGCCAGGAAGTGACATCGTCCAAAAGCACTGTTAGGTTTCACATGTACACTGACAATGTCCAGCTCTACCTCCCCATCATCCCTCTCCATTACTCCACTGTTATCAAACTGCTTGCCACACTCCCACTACTCGATTAGCTGAAATTTCCTCCAATGAAACATTGCAATGGTTAAACTCATTGCCTTCAGTTGCTGTTACAAATTCCTTTCCCTTACTGCTGAGCCCCTCTCTCTCACTGGGAACTGAGGCAGAACTACACTCTTCACAATATTGCTCTCCTATTCTGACCCCAAGGTGACGTTCTGATCAGACATCTACACAATCACAAACACCAGGAATTCCAATCTAAAATGTTGCTTGTCTCCCCCTCGCCCCCTTGCTACTGAAACCCCTTACCCGTGTTGGTGTTGCATTAAAGTTGACAAAACCCTTGATTCTGTGACTGACCCAGAGTCTGGTTCTAGGTTCCCTCATGCTGGGACACATCCTGTCAGTCTTTACCTTGTCAAACCCCTGAGGAAGCCGATATGTTTGAAAGAGTTCCCTTCTCATTCTTCCCAAATCGAGTGAGTAGAGTCCCGACTTGTTCAGCCTTTTCTTAAAAGAGAATCCCTTCAAACCAAGGATCATCCCAGTCAATCTTCTCTGAATGCCTCTGATGAAGTGATGTATTACCTTAAATAAAGGGAGCAAAACTTCTCTCATTCCTCCAGATGTGGTCTCACTCGCACTGTATAAAGTTGCTCTCAGGTATATACATCAAACTCTTATCCTGCAAATCCCTTGAAATCAGGAGCAATATTCCATTCCCCTTCCTGATAACCTGGTGTAACTTTGTGCTAGCTTGCTTTGTTTCCTGCACATTTACCTCTTGCTCCCTTTGTGGTGCAGCTTTCTACAGTTTCCACGAATTACATAGTCCTCTGTTCTTTTTATTATCTTCTCCAAAATGAACAACCTCACATTTTCCCATTTGCCGACTTGTTGCCCACTTCTCCAATGAATCCCTCTCTGTAAACTGTTTATAATCCTTTTGGAACTTTACTGTTATGCCTTTCCTAGGAGATTTTCCCCATCATTCTTCTAAACTTTTCCTGGGAACACTGGGCAGTGGGAAGCATGCAGAATTCCTGTCTTTTAAGGGATACTCTATGGAATGACTGGGAGAAGCTTGCTGCCTATTTGGTCAGAATGGTGACAACTTGCCCATCGCGCTGCATGAGCCTTTCAGCACCCCCGCCCCCCCCCAACCCATGTCTTATTGATGAGGCACAGCGGCACCACGGAAGGAAAGAAGAAGCAGCAAATCCTGCTCTCCACATCTCACTAACTCTTGGAACATTCTCTCCCATGTGTCAAAGATCTGCCCTGTTTGGTCACATGAAGTCTCAAGATGGAAACTGATAGAAACCCACGTAGATTTCCCCCTGAATTGACTGCTGACCTCCACAAGGGGTAATGTGTCCAGTCATCCTGGGCCAGGAGGAGGAGATGGTGCGAGTTTCTAACCTGATCTTACAGTGACGGATTTTATAAACTTGTATTACAGGTGGACATTCAGATGGTAACCTCAGTATTTGTAACACCAAACTCTGACAGAATTACACAATTCATAAAGACCTGGATATTTGCATTTAGTTGTGAGTATTGTGTTCCAGCTCATTCCTATTTGATGCATAAAAGTTCTCGTTTGAATCAAACCATCCTGTCAATAGATCTCCCCCAAGTCTTTCATATATGTCTTGTCATGAGTTTATGATGAGCTGATGAGTGTAAGGTTGATTATCCTAATGTATAATTTCTGTAAACCCCTCTGTCACAGGGCAGCCACAATTTGCTCTGCTACAAGGAGAACAATCAGTTTCCCCAAACCCCTGATTCCCCAATGTCTGTTTGTTCTCGATAAGGTACACATCAGGATTGTGTTGGAACATTCTCCACTTGCCTGCATCAGTGCAGCCCCCAACAATATTGAAGAAAGTGAACATCCTCCAGGACAAAGCACTGTGCCTGAGTGGTGTCCCATCCCCCACCTTCAGCATTCCCTCTCCCCACCCCCGAGGCACAGTGGCATCACAGTGTAAAAGGGAAAGGCAGCATTGTCCGACTAGACCATAGGGCTGCTCTCCCATTAGGGAGAGATGGCTGGTGGTGGTTTTAACCTGAAGGTTACCCAGCCCAGGCAAGGGGAGAGGTTAGAAAGGAGAGTCCATCTATTGTATATGGATATTATTGATTTGTACCATTAACACCCATGTCCCTGCAAATAAAATCCCCCATTCCTTGTACCATCCTGGTAAATCTCCTGTGCCCCCTCTCAGGGACCCTGCCATCCTTCCCAATGTATGGGCGATCTCTGGTTTGCACAGACCCAGCTGCTCTGTGTTCCTGTGGGTGATGTCGTCATAGAGCAACAGTTGCACTAAACCTCACTGTCTGTCAGGGTGGGAGACACAAATCCCGAAAACATTTGAGATGTACTTCGTGTGCACTTGCGATGCTATGATAGAGGAGACTTTTCCACAAGTACTGGAAAATAGATCAGGATAGTTCGGTGGTAGTTTTCTTTCTCACAGTTGGATCACCAGAGTCTCTTTCTGTTCTGTATACAGCTGAGATGTTTATTATAGGAATATGACCGGCTCCATTGGACATCAGGTCAGAAACGGTGATACTAGAATAGATGACACATGGCTGGTCGATGTTTTTGGGAGGTAAATGAGACACAGAGTTTTAAGATGAAATTCAGAAGCTCAGCGCAGGAATCAGAAAGGGCCATCATCAAGTGAGAAATAAAAATTGGCGTCTTGGAGAGGGTGCAAACAAGGTTTACTAGCATGCTTCCTGGACTGGAAGGTTTCCTGTATGAAGAAAGTTTGAATAAGCTCGGACTCTTCTCTCTGGACAGAAAGAGGAAGAGAGGAGACCTTAAAGTTGTACAAAATAATGACAGGAATAGATACAATCAATAGCCAGAGAATTTTCCATAGGGCAGGATTGACTTGTATGGGAAGTCATACTATGAAGATTTTAGGAGGAAGGTATAAAGGACGCGTCAGGGGTAGGTGTTTTACACAGAGAGTTGTGAATGCATGGAATGCGTTACCAGCGTTGGTGGTGGAAGCGAAGTCTTTGGGCACATTTATGCGACTGCAGGACGTGCACATGGATAGCAGTGAGGGGTGCGTAGGTTAAGTTAGTATGTTTTACATTAGGATTAAATCTCGGTGCAACATCGTGGACGTAAGGTCCTGTTCTGTGCTGTACTTGTCTATGTTCTATGATGAGGGATAGTCGGCATGGCTTTGTGTGTGGAAAATCGTGTATCACGTACTTGATTGAGCTGTTTTTGAAGAAGTAACAAAGAGGATTGATGAGGGCAGAGCGGTAGATGTGATCTGTATGGACTTCAGTAAGGCGTTCGTCACGGTTCCCCATGGGAGACTGATTAGCAAGGTTAGATCTCACAGAATACAGGGAGAACTAGCCATTTGGATACAGAACTGGCTCAAAGTTAGACGACAGAGGGTAATGGTGGAAGATAGTTATTTGGACTGGAGGCCTGTGATCAGTGGGGTGCCACAAGGATCTGTGCTGGGCCCCCTGCATTTTGTCATTTGTATAAATGATTTGGATGTGAACATAGGAGGTATAGTTAGTAAGTTGGCAGATGACACCAAAATTGAAGATATAGCGTACAATGGAGTATGTTCCCTCGGATTACAATGGGATCTTGATCAGATGGGCAAATGGGCTGAGGAGTGGCAGATGGAGTTTAATTTAGATAAACGCAAGGTGCTGTATTTTGGAAAAGCAAAGCTTAGCAGGACTGATAGACTTAATGGTCAGGTCCTGGGGAGTGTTGCTGAAGAAAGACACCTTGCAGTGCAGATTCATAATTCCTCGAAAGTAGAGGCGCAGGTAGAACTTGAACTAGTGTTGAGATGGTCACACCAAGCACTACTGATGCTGCCTGATCTGAACACAATCACCAGTATGGATAAAATGGGGGCATTGCTGGAAGTCAATGTCGACCTGGGGGAGCGAAGCAGGTCAGGCAGTATCAGAGGAGCAGGAAAGTTGATGTTTTGGGTCGGGACCCTGTGTCAGTCCTGATGAATAGTCCTGACCTAGAACGTCAGCTTTCCAACCCCATCGTATTCATGCTGGTCATCAAATACCTATTTATTCTCGCTCCACGTTCTGGCACTCAGCGAGTAATCGATATTGTAGTGCTTGGTGTGATCATCTCAACACTACTTCAAGGCTGCACTGTTTCCTGCATCTGTCACCATTTCAGATGCTGCCTGACCCGCTGAGGATCTCCAGCAGGTTTTGTTTTTATTGTGGATTTCCACCATTTTGCTGAGGCACTTCGAGTCAGAGAGTTATCCAGCACGGAAACAGGCCCTTCAGTCCAACTCGTCCATGTCGACCAGATATCCTAACCTGACCCAGCTCCATTTGGGAGAGTTGGCCTATATCACACATGAACACTTTCTATTCATGTCCCCCTCCAGACGCCTTTTAAATTTAATTTGGCCTGTGTTCATCATTCCTATAGCATCTCATTCCATACGCTCACCAACCTCTGAGTGAACCGTTTGGCCCTCAGGTCCATTTGAAACCTTTTCTCCTCTCACCTAAAATCCAATACCCTGTAGTTTTGAACTCCCCGACACTGGGTTGGAACAAAGACCTTGGCTATTCACCCTATCTGTGCTTCTCTGTAAGGTATCCCCTCAGTCTCGGAAGCTCTGGGAAAAAAGCCCCAGCTTATTCAGCCTTTCCCTTTAACTCCACAGTCCTAGCAATAACCTTGTAGATATTTTCTGAATCCCTGCTCAAATTTTGTGAAACAGAGTCATAGAGATGTACAGAATGGAAACAGACCCTCTGTCCTAATCGTCCATGCCAATCAGCTCATTTATACATGTACCAAGCAAGTTGTTCCTATGGTCCCCTTGAAGTCTTTCCCCTCTCACGTTAAACCTATGCCCTCTGTTTTTGGACTCCCCTAACCTGGGAATAAAGAAACTGACTAGTCACCCTGTTGTTGCTCCTCACAACTTTATAAAGTTGTATAAAGCCATCCCACAGCATCTCCTGCTCCAGGGAAAATAGCCTCAGCCCCTCCCTATGGTTCAAATGTCCCAATACTGGGAACACTCTTGTAAATCTTTGCTGAACTTGTTCAGGTTTCCCAACATCTTTCCTGGAGCAGGGAGACCAGAATGGAAAGCAGTCTGGGAATTCCAAAAATGGCCAGGCTAATATACTGTAGAACCGAACCATGATCTCCCAACTCCTATACTCAATGCACTGCCCAATAACAGCGAGCATACCAAACACCACCTTCACCGACCTGTCTACCTTCAACCCCACTTTCAATGAATTATCAACACACACTGCACAGTGTATTTGTTTGTGCACACTTCCCAGGAACTTGTCATTATGAGGTTGAGCCCTATTGTGCTAACATTTTTCCGAAATCAGGGAGAATAGAATTGAATGTAGCATTCTAAAACTGGCCTCACCAATGCCCAGTACAGCACAACTGTAGCTAACTCCTATACTCAGTGACCAAATCCCTACAGTGTGGAAGCAGGCCATTCGGCCAATGAGACTATGCCAACCATCTGAACTTGTGTATTTCCCCTATCCATGCCCCTCGTGATTTTGCAAACCTTGATAAGGTCACCCATCAGTCTGTGACGCTCCAGGGAACACAGCCTACTCAACTTCTCCCGGTAGCTCGAATCCTCCAGTCCTGGCAACGTCCTTGAAATTCTTTTCTGACCCCTTTCAAGTTTCACAATATTGTTTTGATAGGAAGGAAACCAGAATTCTATGGATTATTCCAACAGTGGCGTAAGCAATGTCCCGTGCAGCCGCAATATGATCTCCTAACTCCTGTACTCAATGCTCTGACCAATAAGGGAAATCATACCAAACGCTGCCTTCACTATCCTATCTACCTGCGACTCCACTTTCAAGAAGCTATGAATCTGCACTCCGAGGTGTCTTTGTTCAGCAATGCTCCCGAGGACCTTATCATTAAGTGGATAAGTCCTTACTGCAGCACCTCACATTTTTCTAAATTAAACTCCATCTGCCACTCCTCAGCCCATCCGCCCATCTGATCAAGCTCCCATTGTACTCTGAGGTAATCTTCTTCACTGTCCACTACACCTCCAATGTTGGTGTGATCTGCAAACTTACTAACCATACCTCCTATGTTCGCATCCCAGTAATTTATATAAATGACAAAAAGTAGTGGATCAAACAGCGATTGTTGTGACACTCCACTGGTCACAGGCCTCAAGTCTGCAAAGCAGCCCTCCACCACTCTGTCTTCTACCTTTGAGTCAGTTCTGTATCCAAATGGCTGGTTTCCTCTGTATTCCATGAGATCTAACCTTGCTAACCAGTGTCCCATGAGGAGCCTTGCGGAACACCTTACTGAAGTCCACGTAGATCATGTCCACCGCTCTGCCCTCATCAATCCTTTGTTACTTCTTCAAAAGACATTCTTCCCTTTGGAAAATGTAACAGTTACAGCACCGGAATAATCGGCCCACTGTGTCTGTGTGGATCATGATGCCATTCCAAACTAATTCCATCTGCCTGTACGTGATCCATATCCCTGCCACCCCATGCCTGCTTGTGTGTCTGCCCAAACCCCTCAAAAACATTGTGATTGTTTCTGCTTTTACCATCTCCCAGGAGAGTACATTCTAGTCACTGACCCACCTTCTGCTTAAGAAACTTGTCTGACATATCTCCCTTTAAACCTGCACAGATATTGTTGGAAATGCCCAGCAGGTCATGCAGCGTCTGTGAAGAAAAATGAGTTAATGTTTCGGGACTGGTCCCCCTTCCTCAGAAACGTTAACTCTGATTTCTCTTCACAGATGCTGCTGGACCTGCCGAGCGTTTTCAGAAACTTCTGTTTCTCTTCCTGGTTTACAGCATCTGCAGTTGTTTTGGTTTTCATTTCCTTTAAACTGCCCCCTCTCCTCTTAAATGTCTGGCTCTAGAATTTGTCACTTCCACCTTGGAGAAAAGATACACATTATTCACTCTGTCTGTGCGTCTCGGGTTACCCTGCAGCAACTGACTTGCCAAAGACAAAAGTTTTTCCAGCCTCTCCTAATCCAGACAACATCCTGGTAAACCTGTTTTCACCCTCTCCAAAGCCTCCAAATCCCCTTGAAGTCTTTCCCCTCTCCTGTTAAACCTATGCTCTCTACTCTTAGATTCCCATACCCTGGGATAAAAAAGAAACCATGACTAGTCACCCTATCCTTGCTCCTCATAATTTTATAAAGTTCTGCAATGCCACCTCAAGTGTTCAGTGATCCAGGGAAAATAGCCTCAGCCTATTCAGCCTCTCCCTATGGTTCTAATGTTCCAATACTGGCAGCACCCTTGTAAATCTTTTCTGAATTCTTTCAAGTTTCTCAACATCCATCCGAGAGCAGGGAGACTGGAATTGAAAGCAGTGCGGAAATCACAAAAGTGGCCGAGCCAATAAACTGTACAACCAAAACATGATCTCCCAACTCCTATCCTCAATGCGCTGCCCAATAACAGCTAGCATTACAAGCATCACCTTCACCGACCTGTCTACCTTCAACCCCACTTTCAAGGAACTATCAACCCACACTGCACGGTCTGTTTATTCATCAGCATTTCCCAGGAACCTGTCATTGAGGTTGAGTTTATTGTGGTAACATCTTTCTGAAATCAGGGAGACCAGAATTGAATGTAGTATTCTAAAATTGTCCTCACCAATGCCCTGTACAGCCGCTACACGACCTCCTAACTTCTATACTCAGTGACAGAATCCCTACAGTGTGAAAACAGGCCATTCGGCCCATGAGACTATACCAATCAACGGAACAGCATTCCACCCTAACTCTGTAACCTCTCATTTCCCACAGCGAATCCACCTTACCTGCAAGACTTTGGATTGAGAGAGGAAACCAGAGCACCCAGAGGAAGGTCACGCAGACACACACTGGGAGAATGTGTGAACACCACACAGACAGTGGAATTGAACCCAGTCCATTTATTAATCAGTGCCTTGACCAATAATGGTCACCATCCCAAATGTCAACAAATGATCTCCCTGAAACTCGACTTTGCAGTTTACTATGCAGTTGTTCTGAGCCCTTCAGAGGGATTGAAGGGGATGGAGAGAAAACAGCAACAGGGTTGAATTTTGATCTGTAAAAATTCTCTCCATCTTCCCCCTCTCTGCCTGTCTCCCCTGTCTGTTTGTTATCCCCGTCTCCCCCTCTCTGTCTGTTCCCCATGTGTCTGTCTGCTGCCTCACCGCACCTGTTCCCGTTGCTTCCTCTGTCCCTACTGTCTGTTCCCCATCTCTCTCTTCCCCCTTCTCTGTGCCACCCCTCTCTATCCCGCCAGCCTCTCTGTCTCCCCACCCTCTGCCACCCCATCCCTGCCTTCCCTCATCTCCCTATTCCCTAGGTCTGTACTCCCCCACCACAGGGAAAAGACGTTGTCTATTTAACCTACCCATGTCCGGCGTGATTTTATAAATCTCTATAAGGTCACCCCTCAGCCTCCGACACGCCAGGCAAAACTACTGGCAAATCCTTGCAATTCTTTTCTGACCATTTCAAGTTTGAGAACATTCTTCTGATCGGAAGACCAGAGTTGCATGGAATATTCCAAACGTTGCCTAATCAATGTCCTGTACAGCCACAATATGACCTCCCAACCCCTATACTAAACACTCTGACCAATAAAAGCAAGCAGACCAACTGCCACCTTCACTATCTTATCTACCTGCGACTTTACTTTCAAGGAACTATGAAGCTGCACTCCAAGGTCTTTGTTTAGCAGCATCCCCAGGAACTTACTATTAACTGTATGCGTCCTACTAAGGTTTGTTTTTCCAAAATGCAGCACCTCACTTTTTTTCTAAACTGAACTCCTCGGCCCATTTGCCCATGTGATCCAGATGCCTTGTACTCTGAGGTAATCTTTTTCACTGTCCACTCCAACTCCAATTTTGGTGTCATCTGCAAACTTACTAACAATACCTCTTATGTTTACATCCAAGTCAATGATATAAATGACGAAAAGTAGTGGATCCAGCACCGATCCTTGTGACACTCCACTGGTCACAGGTCTCCAGCCTGAAAAGCACCCCTCAACCACCATCCTCCGTCTTCGACCTTTGAGCCAGATCTGTATCCAAATGGCTAGTACTCCCTGTATTGCATGAGATCTAACCTTGCTAACCAGTCTCCCTTCGGGAACCTCGTCAAACGCCTGACTGAAGGCCATGTAGATCATGACGACCGCTCTGCCTTCATCAATCATTTTTGTTACTTCTTCTAAAAAACTGACTCAAGTTCATGAGATGTGATGCCTCACACACAAAACTGTTAATAATATACAGGACTTAACTCTGTACATTGGGGTCTGCGTCACCTAGTTATGGGTGTTCATATTCTGGATAAAGTTCACGTGCACCAGCTTTGTGTTAGTGACTGTGTATTGAGTCTTGTTAATATCATCAACACAGGTGAGTTCCATTTGAAAGGCAGTCCCTATATCCCTATCCCTCCCCCCACCATCTGCTCTGTCTCTTCTGTACCCACTGTAGACAGTAAGTGGGAGGAGCTCATGGAGTTTCCATGTGAGTGAGATTGAGAACATCTTCCCTTCTTTCCACTAGCCCACCAAGAAATGGTGATAGTGTCCTTGCCTCTGGACCAGGTGGATCGGGTTCAGAGTTGAGGAACAGCATCTTTGAAGAGGCTGATTGGAAAACCTGCCCAAGCCACCAGGCCATTCTGTCTCCCAGCTGTCCCTGCCTGAGCCTTAACAGAACCTTTCTATAGTTTCTCTCCTGTCAGCCTCTCCCATTGCTCAGTTTGTCCAGGATCCCCTCCTGCTGCTACACTGCTCCTGTCCCTCACTGACCTGTCCATCCCCCAGTGTCCCTCCTCGTTCATTCATTGTTTACAATCCCATTGTCCCAGTCCTCCAGCCCCGCCCCCTCCACCTTATTGGGCAGTAGCTGCTGTCAATCACTCAGGCTCCTGTGTGATCTGGAACATGTGCTGTCGGAGGGGGGAACCAGTGCCAGGGAGGGAGGCTATGGGTGTATGGGATTAATCTATCATTGTCAGCTCCCTATCTTTCTCCTCTGGGAACAGGACCCGGGGAATAGCTCCTCTCCTGGTATCCTGACGAGTGGTCAAAGTATGAATGGGGGAGGATTTTGCAGAAAGTCATCAGAACACATTTTGTGAAAATTCAGGATTGTTATGGAAAGGGACAAGGATGGGCCTGCAATTAGAGTTCTAACTTGCTTCATTTCAGTTCAACCAGATATGATTTTGCCAGTGTGCAGGATGCAGTGTGTGCAGGATGGTTCTCATCAGCGGGTGGAGGTGGGGAATATAAATGAGGTTCCAGATTGATTTTTCCCCAATGCGATTCCGACCAGGAAGGAAACCCGGGGACCTGGCGGGAGGATTCACCAACACCCGGGAGGCTCAGAGTCAGAATCATTGATTTGGTTCTTAGTCTGCAGACAAGAGCTAGGCAACTGAATTCAAGGAGAGGAGAGAGATTGTGAAAACTGGGTGTGGAGGAAAGGAGTGAGGAGATTGGTTTGGTCTTCAGTTAACAAGAGAGAGAAATTGTGAGACTGAGATTTAAAGCTTTGGGGGGAACAAGGAAACTACAATTTAATACTATCATTATCTTATAAAGTTCCATCCTGTATTAACAGTGGTGAGTTGTTTTCTCTGTTGTAGGGTACTGAAAGGGTGGATTTGTGAATGAGAAATTCAAATTGAGCTTCATGTTCAGACCTGATGGTTACTGGATCCGTGCCGATCTGAATATCATTGGCCTTTTCATCTGGAAGGAAAGGTGTGTATTCTGTCCGTGGACAATATTTCAAATGTCAGTGTGTCTGGAAAAAATTACTGCGACACAGCCAAGTCCATGTTAGCAAAGTTTGTAGCTTTGAATGGAGGCTGTTTATCAGGATTATCTCCATGGCAACGGCAGTTTAAAAAGTCTAGTTCAATTCAGCACATTGTTTTCACATCGCACCCCTGCCCCACAGCCCCCCGTGGCTCACTTCAGTACCTGACAGGCGCTTCAGTTTCAGTGGGATTGTCTGTCAGGATTCTGATGTGGAGGAGACGGTGTTGGAGTGGGGTGGACAAAGTTATAAATCTCACAACACCAGATTATGGTCCAACTGGTTTATTTGGAAGCACTAGCTTTCCGAGCACGGCGTAATTTTTAATTTTATCAGGGCTATCTCGATGATGGCAGACTTCAGTTAAGTATTTCAACAATTACAGAGGCCACATCTTCCCCTCGAGCAGTGTCAACTGCTATTCTGGCCCTCGGGTTAGCTACTCCTCACTTATCTCCCCCAATCCCATCGAGCTTTCTGTTGATCTTTAAAGTTTTTTAATCTCCTAGTTTCTCGCTGGTCATTGCCAATTTGTGTGCCTTCTATTTCAATTTGATAGACTCCCTTATTTCCTTAGCCACTCATGGCAGATTACTCCTTTTCCTACAGTCTTTCCTTTTTATGGATATAGACTTTTGCTCAACACTTGGAAAAATTGCTTTGATATTTCTCCATTGGCCGTCACCTGCCCCATTGTAAAGTCTTTGCTTCTAGTTTACATTAGCCAACTCCTGTCTCATCCTATTGTAGTCTCCTTTGTTTAAGCTCAGGATCTTGGGATTGGATTTAATCTTCCCGCTTTCCAACTGTACTCTAAATTCATCCAGACTTATCACAAGTCTTTTTATCAGATTACAAGGTGAGGGGATGTTTGCTGGGTGTTTTGGTTTTCATTATCAGTGACCTTAACTTTGTAGTAAAGTACAGGATAAATATTCACAACAGAGTATTCTGGACGGTGTGAATGTACGACACAGTCTAAAATCATAAATCACTATCTCTCCTCAGTTTAAAATTGCAAAATCATTATCTCCCACACGCTTCCTCACTATCTAAGTTTGGAACACTAACCCACCTGATTATCCTGCATTTTCCGAAAATCTCCTTTGGTGAATGTGGTGAGTTTTGGATTCAGCTTTCCTGTTATTACCGGAAGAAGATGAGCACTGTGTACAGGAGAGGCAATGCAGCCCTTCGAACCAGCTCCACCATTTAATACGGTGATGACTGAGCTCACCTCAGTCTCAGCTGGATTTTCCCGCCTGCTCTCTCTCACCCTTCAGCTCATTGCAAATTCAACATCCCTTCATTAAATCTGCTCATTGCCTGGCGTCTACCGCATTTTGAATAGGAAATTCCACAGATTCACAACACATTGAGACAAGTACATTCTTCCTGAGAATAGAATAGAGTTCCTATAGTGCAGAAACAGGGTATTCATCCATGGAGTCCACACCAACCTATGATGAGCATCCCATTCAGAACCACCCTATCCCTGTGACCCTGCATTTCCCAGGTTTAATGGCTTAAACGGCGCATGCATGGGCACTGTGGGCAATTTAGTTTGGCCAATCCACCTAACCTCCACATATTTGGACTGTTGGAGGAAACTGGAGCACCCAGAGGAAACCCATACAGACATGGGGAGAACGTGTAAACTCCACACAGTCAGCTAAGGCTGGAATCAATCCCGGGTCCCTGACGCTGTGAGGCAGTGGTGCTGGCCACTGAGCCACCTCTGGTAAAATCTGCTCCCCCTTATTAACCTCCCTGCCCCGCAATTGGCTGAATCTGTGTTCTTTACATCAGAAATCAGGTTGTGGAAGCAGATGTCTCAGTAAAATCCAGTGACAGCCCATATGTTCTGTGTGTCTGAATGGGGATCCTATACACAACACCCTCCAGTCCACACTTTTCATTCACTATACAGAAACATGTCTCCAGTGGCTTCATGGGGACTACAACTCCCACAATCCCTGAGGCGGGGACCACACGTGTGTGGGGATGCCTGGCACTGTAAATGTACAGAATGTGGGCTGATTTCGGAGCATGTGCTTTGGGGTAACTAGCAGAAAGTACTTCACACTGGGATTGGCTGGAGGAGGAGCGTATTGGTTGGAGGAGGGGCGGGGGGTCAAAGTGTCACTACACCCATGCGGGTCCAAAGGCCATTCCCAACTCGTCATAACACTGGACATCGACCAATGGGAAACAAAGAAGGATCTGACCGATTCTCCCAGACTGAAGGTTCCTCTTCTGTCCAGGATCTGCCACCTCCCTTTCAGTTTCCTTTTGTTTCATTCTGCTGTTACATTATTGACTTGCAGCAACTGAAGGGAAAGGAAGTGAGCCAGAAAAGGTGCAGAGTCTAACCAGGGACGGGAAGCGGTGGCATGGATCTGTTTATCAGTAACTCCATGAGAATGGGGAGGGTGTACACTAGGGGGCAGCAGAGTCAGAATGGTGGGATAGAGTAAGTGGGCTGGAGGGTTACAGCTTTGGGGGAAGAAAGGGGAAAAAGATATTCCACAGAAACTAGAATTGTCTGTTCTGAATTTCTAACCTGTACATATTCCTTGATACAGGGGGCTAGATGGTGAAGGTTTGCAGACTGAAATCTCAAAATCATGTGCATATTGTGATTAAGTTAATCAGCATTTGAAGAACCAAAGATAGAGAATCACTCTGCCTCACAGCATTGTCGGTCTCTCTGCGCCAAATGGACTGTGAATGGTTCAAGACAGCAGCTCACTACCATCTTCTCAAGGGTAACTAGAGATGGGGAATAAATGCTGGCAGAGCCAGTGATGCCCATATCCTGGAAATGGTTTCTGTCTCTAGTTGCTGAAACCCGGTTGATGTTACTGCAGGATGATGAGGGATGCTGAGTGCATCCTCCAGGAGGCAGCACCATCACATTACCCCTGCCTACACCCACACAGTAACACAGCAACGTCACTGGAACAAAAGGCAGTGAAGCCAAAGGAGGACTTAGATATAGTTCTTCGAGGTAAAGTCATGAAAAGGGATTGGAACACAGCAGGAACAGGAGACTGAGCTGGATGCTCAGCTGTTTCCCATTGAATGTGGAGCAGGTGGAAAGGCTGAATGGTCGTCTCCTGCTGCTATATCCCAGGTATGTATATAGTCATGGAGCCCGGGTAGGATGGAATGGGCAGGGATTCTCCAGGAGATTGCACTACCACAACAGGTTTCAGTGAGGGAAGGTTTGATGGATTTTATTTAACATTTATCTTTAACACAAGGTTTGAGAATTTTGGTTTTAAAATGTTGTCAAAGTTTTTGCACAGCAAATAAAATTAAAGAAAATAAATTCAACTGTCTGAATATAACAGTTTTAAAACTTTCAACCTCTGTAAAGCAAAATTTTGTCCATTCACTTTTCAGCTACTCAAGCTCCAGGGAAATATTCCCTCCCTGTCTGAACCTTTGGTTTGATATAACTGTTTTTCAGGTCTCGTTCTGTGAGCTGCGAAGCGTTCTTTTTCCCCATTTCTCAGACCCAGAAATGTTATCACAGCAACCTTCCCACCATCAAAATCATCATTATGCCATTTTGCTTTTGGTGAACATATAATCACCAGCAGTGCAAAAGTAAGGACCGCAGATGCTGGAAACCAGAGCCTAGATTAGAGTGGTGCTGGAAAAGGGCTTTTGCCACAATGTTGATTTTTCTGGCTCCTGACCTTCTGTGCTTTTCCAGCACCACTCTAATCTCGACATATCAGTAGCAGTAAACCATTTGTGTAACCGATTGAATATTTCCAAACAAAACCCATTACGGGCCATGCAAACCTTTACAAGTGACCGAGTGAGAAAAGGACGAAATCAAAGTAGAGTTGTGGGGAGGGGGCAGCGGTGGGGATAAAGCACTATATTCCATGCAGTGCCCACCTCTATCTAAAGGCATCAAGAGCATTGATACAGACCACATGCTCCTTCTCCAAGGACACCCTGCTGTGTAGCCTTTATCGACAATCATAGAATTGCATCCCTACAGTGTGGAGGAGAGCATTGGCCCATCAAACCCCACCAACTACCCGAAGAACATCCGACCCACTGAACTCCATCCCTGTAATCCTGCATTTCCCAAGGCTGATCCATCTAGTCTGCACAATCCTGGATACTGTGGACAAGGTGGCACGACCGATCCACATAACGTGCACATTTTTGGGCTGTGGGAGGAAACCAGAGCACCTGGAGGGGACCCACACTATTATGGAGAGAATGTGGGAAATCCACATTGACCAAGGCTGGTCTCTAACCTGATGCTGTGAAGCAGGAGTGCTATAATCACAATTTAAATCAAAACAGATAATCCCTGCTCATTGTCCCATTGCTGTTTGTAGAGACATCCTGAGGTTTAGAGAGTGGCGATGTAAGTTCAGTCAACTCCAGCCCAGTTAATGTGGTTAACAACAACAAAATCAATACTCCAACAGTGTCATCATGTACAAGGGCCACTCCTGACTCGGATGAACAGTAACATCAGAATCAGAGTCCTGCAGTCCACATGGAGCAGGTGGATGGCCACTTCCCTGTGAACACTCACTGGTCTCTCAATCATGTTCAAGACGCAGCAAATCCCTTGTCACACAGAGAGGTGAACAGCGCCGACCCAGTGTGAACCCGCTGGGGTCCCAGTGGGCAGGATGAATCACTGAATCCCTTCTCTCACACTGAGCATCTGAATGGCCCCTCCCCTTGGTGGGGCAGGATGAATCACTGAATCACTTCTCTCACACAGCATCTGAATGCCCTTTCCCCTGTGTGAGCTGACTGGGGACTCCGCAGGTGCTGCATTTGAGTGAATCTACCCCCACACTGGGAACAAGTGAATGACCTCTCTCCAGAGTGAGCTCGTTGGTGTTTAAGCAGGTCAGAGGACTGAGTGAATCCTTTCCAACACACTGAGCAGGTGAATGGTCTCTCCCCGGTGGGAATGCACTGATGTCTCCGCTGGTGAGAGGTTTGAATGAATCCTTTCTCACACATGGAACAGGTGAAGGGTCTAAATCCACTGTGCCATCTCTGGTGCCTCAGCAGATTGGAAGATGAGTAAATCCCTCCCCATACGTGGGGCAGGTGAGCGGCCTCTCCGCAGTGTGACTGTGTTGGTGAGTGTCCCACTGAGAGGGGTAAGTAAATTCCTTATTCTGATTGAGCCCGTCCTCCTGTTTCTCTCAGTTGTTATTGACAATCTCATCCCCCCCGCACCAGAACCTGTTCCAGATCAGGCAGAATGGTTAGCTGCAGCTGGTCACCTGACCGGTCACTGGTCCTGGAAGGTTCACTCTCCACAGATGCTGCCAGACCTACTGATTTTTTTCCAGCAATTTCTGTTTTTATTTCTGACTTCCCAGCATTTGCAGATGTTTAGTTTTCCAATACTCATCTTGTCTGTTGCAGAGGAGTTTATTGATGAAATTAAAGGGTTTCAAAAATTGTACATTAGGTCACACATCAGCTATGATCATCATGAGTGGCACAGCAAAGTCGAGGGGCTGAATGGCCTCCTCCTGTTCCAATGAAAGTTATCCATTGTCAGCTTGTGGTAACATTTCCCCTCACTGCTCACTTCACCTCCATGTCGAACACACTGTTACTGACTGAACAAACCTCTTGTGTTTGAACTAAACCTGCTCATGTTCAATGGCTCCCCTTCCTGCCTCCTGGGTTTAACTCTCACCGTGGAGTGCTGTCTCATATTACTGCAGGAATACCGACAAGGATTAATCCTGGAGTCTGTATCCGCTGGGATCCACAATCACCGTTTATTTCCTTCTTCCTCTTTCATTCTGTCGATTGAACTCTCGGTTTCAATCCATTCTCCTGTCAAGCTCTTCAACATGTCCATGTGGGTGGACTAGAGGCATCTGGGATGAAGGGAAGTGGGGATTAGGCGGAAGCACGAGGAGCGGTGATAGCAAGGACAGTTCTCATTGTAACGGCAGAGTTTCTCCGCGACCCAGTGAGTGGTGAGGCACCTGAGTTTGTGGGGGGGAGACAGATTCAATCAGGGATTTGGTAAGACACTCAGACATTGACCTGTCCATCTGATTGTTAACTCAGGCAGATAGTAAGAAAGATGCACATTTAGATAGCACCTTTGTTGACCTGGGGCAATGAAGCATGCTTCCAACCCAATGATTTCAACCTCAAATCTCTGAAAACACAGACACAAAGCTTCCTACTTGTACCAGGCTGTCTCTGAGCCTCCTCTTTTCTTGAGAAAAGCATTTTGAGCTGTTCAGCCTTTCCTGGTGATTATAACCACTATGTTCCTGTAAGATTTTTGACTGAACCTTTATATTCCTGTTCCTTGTGAGTGATGAAAGTAGCAAAAACAGTTCCTGACCTGTGAGGGGTTTCGATTGGAGTGTTTATATTTGCAAATTCATTCCCACCCTCACATTCAGTGTGAAATTGATGTAAAACTGAAGGGAAGGAGTGAGTGAGCACCCACAGAACCATAAAGGAAGCATTTGGATCTGAGTTGAATGAACCTACTCTAAGATCAAACTAAACAACACGCCCTTCATTTACTATCATCCATGTGCCTATCCAAGAGTCGCTTCGAGTCGTTGATGGATCTGAATCTACTACCACCACTGGCAGGGCATTCCATGCACCCACCACTATCTATAAAGAAACTATCTCTGACATCTCCCCACAACTTCCCCCATTCACCTTAAAATTATGCCACTTTGTGGGGAAAACTCTTTCATTACCCATTCTATCTATGTCTCTCATCATCTTATAAAAATCTATCAAGTAAACTCTCACCTTCTTTCACCTCAATGACCAAAGCCCCAGCTCCCTCAACGTTTTTTTCATAAGACATGCCTTCTAGTCCAGGCAGCATCTTGGTAAATCTCATCTGCACCTTTTCTAAAGCTTCCTCATCCTATGTATAATGAGGTGATCAGAACCGAACACAATATTCCAAGTGTATTCTCACCAGGGATCCATAGAGCTGCAGCATAACCTCATGGCTCTTAAACTCAATTTTCCTGCGAATGAAAGCCAGCACAGCATACACCGTCTCAATAAACCTATTACCTTGGATGTCAGCCATGAGGGATGTATGGACGTGCACCCCACGATCCCTCTGTTCCTCCACATTGCCACGAATCCTGCATTTAATCCGAAAATATGCACTCAAATTTGAAATTGCAAAATGAATAACTTCACACTTTCCCAGGTCGTACTCCATCTGCCACTTCTCAGCCCAGCTCTGCCAATGTCCTCTAGCAACTACAAAAGCCCTCCACACTATCGACAACTCCACCAACCCTCGTGTCATTGTCAAACTTCCTAACCCACCCTTCTACTTCCTCATCAAAGTCATTTATAAAAATCACAAGAAGCAGAGGTCCCAGAACTAATCCCTTCAGAATACTACTGGTCACCGTGCTCCAAGCTGAAAACTATCCATGTAATCTCACCCTGTCTTCTTTGGGCCATCTAATTTATTCTCTAATCAGGCAGGTTTCCCTGTATCCCATGCTTCATTACTTTCTAAATGAGCCTACCATGAGGAACCTAATCAAACACCTTGCTAAAATCCATATACTCCACATCCACTGCTCTGTGCTCACCAATGTGTTTGTCACATCCACAAAATAATTCAGTAAGGTTTGTGAGGCATAACCTGCGGCTCACAACGCCATGCTGACCATCTCTAATCAATCAATACTTTTCCAAATAATCATAAATTCTGTCTTTCAGACTCCTCTCCAATAATTTGCCCACAACTGATGTAAGACTGACTCATTGATGATTATCAGGATTATCTCAATTGCCTATCTTGAATAAGGGAATAATGTTTGCCACCCTCCAATCATCTGATATGACTCCAGTGGACAGTGAGGATGCAAAGATCATTGCCAAAACACAGTAATCACTTGCCTCCCTTCCCATAACAACCTAAGTTATATCCTCTCTGGCCCAGCGGACATCTATCCCTGTGATGTTTCAATGTTTTCAGCACATTCTCTGCCTTAACATCAAACTGTTCGACCATATCAGCCTGTTTCACGCTGTCCTCACAGGAACAAGGTCCCACTCACTCATGAATACTGAAGCAAAGTTCTCATTAAGGACCTCCCCATCCCCTCTGACTCCTGGCACAAGTTTGCTTCACTATAAGGGGTATTAATGTGGAATTATATCTCAGCACTGAATTAATGTAAAGATATTGCAGTGTACAATCACTAGATTACTTTGAATATTGAGTTGTATTTTAACTGAGAAAACACAGTTGAATTGATTTGATTATATTTCACTTCATGCTAACATTTATTGTGTTTCCAAGCACAACAACAGTTTCATTTTTACATATATATAACTTACTTAAAATTCATCGCACGGTTATGTACAGAAAATAGAATTAACATCTGCTTGTTCCTTTCTTTATCAATGAGTGTTCATTTTGAATTTGTGGAAGTTGTACATTGTTGAAAGGAAGGGAAATTGCATTTTTAAATCAAAGTACAATGATCACGCAGTTTTATCAATTTGTCCTTCAAAGAATTGTCATGAGATTCCTCTTTATTTAAGACCACCATTGTATTGTTATTGTTAAATATTGTTTAATTTCCAGTCCATTACACACAGAAACTACCAAATTAATTCCCATTTGAATTACTACAATAAACAGCTGATTAGTTTTCATTTGTGTAACCACATTAAACATAATATTGCAGTCCTGCCCGTCCTGGGTGGGAACATTATGAAAGGAGCTTGTGGAGCTGTGGCAGTGTCTATATTACTGGACTCGAGGGAAGGTTTCAAATCACACCTTCACCAGAAATATACCAAGAGCTGCTCTGAATGGTGATTAGAGAGCACCTAAGCACAGACTGAACTGCTTTTCAATTCAACATTAGATCTGCACTTATCTATTATATCAAAAATCACACAATCTGATACTTATTTGAGTCAGGTTACCAAGAAATATGTGTTGGAAACTTCACTTTAGCCACATTGCTTTTACAAAGGACTTACATCTGTCCCTGTTTTCTCTAACTAAAAGAAATCTGAGGAGGATTTTCACTTTTATGAAAAAAGGGGAGATGTTTCCCATTTAAATTAATGTTTCCTCGATTTGCCCCTTTTCCGTTTATGTGAGGTTTCATAATAATGCTCTACTTTCAGATTGTGGGGATACCTGTATCTAATTCTGTTGCTTATAAGTTCCTGGAGAATATTTGAAAATGTTGCAGAATTAAAGATTACGATGTCTAAGTAATGTGATTGATTTTTTTTGTTACAAAGGGGCAAGTCCAAACAATTGAAACACATTAAACATTATTCTCTCGTGCTATAAATTTGAAATAAAGTTGATGTCTTCTTCAGTAAACTAACAAGTGCTACCACCAATTACATGTCAGCCAGCTGGTTACCTACTTTGTAACTAAATGTTGTGTTCATCTAAATATTACTCTGTCCTTTTATCAAAGTGAATTTGGATTTGTTCGGTTTATGAATTGTCAGAAACTTGCTTTTATTTTTCCATTCACCTGTTCATTTTGACCAATAGATTGGAGTTTGTTCATTTAAAAATAAGGTTTGCACGTCTCTCACATATCTCATTTCTTGTATTATGATTCAAGAATGTTTCCTGGTGGAATTCGAGTAAATTCTAAACATTTGTTGACTTCAAATAAGATCTATAACACCCAGTTATCAATCTGTTGTTAATGTTTCAGCGGGTTACATTGACATTGATTAGGTACTCATTCAGAGAGATCAATTAACAATTATAAACTATTTGCAGGATTATTGAATTGAAGGAGAGATACAGATGGGCAAACATTTTTTGGAAGGCATTGCTTTTTCATTTAAATGTGTTGGCTCTTCAAGAATTCTATCTCGCCTTCCATTGGTTTTCTTGTCGAGAATGCAGATTTATAGTTCATGTGAATTTTAATGCGTTCTGTATTTTGAGATTTGTATCCGATTTAAGAAGAAAAGGAGAAACAATTAACATGAAAACTTTAGTGAATAGAAAGCAAAGGAAATTAAATTGACAGAGGCAGCTTTTAGTATAATCTCTGAATATTCAGTCAAATTTTTCTAATGTCAAGAGCGTGGTGCCAGAAAAGCACAGCAGGTCAGGCAGCATTCGAGGAGAAGCAGAATCAACGTTTTGGGCATCACCCCTTCATCAGGAATCTTTTCTGATGACGGCCTAATGCCCGACAGGTCGATCCTCCTGCTCTTTGGATGTGCCTGCCCTTGTCCAATGCCACACTCTTGGCTCTGATCGTCAGCTTCAGCTTTCCTCACTTTCTCCAAATATGTTTAATGAACATGAACTGAAAAGGTTAGCATCAGCAGTTGGACAAGACCAAGTAAACACATTTTTTGCAATATTTACAGAGAAAACCTGTTCGAGAACATGCAACAAATCAGATCGAACAACACTCTTGCCGTTAGAACCCTTGGCCATTCATAATAAAGAATAACCATGCGGTGAACAACCAGTATGGTGTATAACTACTGAACTGAAATACCAGAGGACAACGATTGCATTTATTGGAGGGAATGATAACCAGATCCTTACTGTGATAGTGGTGATTAATCTCAGAAACAATAAGATATTTACTGTGATTATTCCACTGAACAGTAATTAGATGGTGATGAAGATCTTTGTGTGGCTTATGTGCAGTGTTTTGTTTGAACATTGATTTCAGTAACATTGAGATATTTTACAAGATTGACTATTGACTGTTAGAGATAAGTTTCAAAGGCAACTTTTTTTTAAATGTCAGTTTTGTTTAGCGAAACACAATTCTAATTATACGGAATCCCTACTATGTAGAAATAGGCCATTTGGCCCAACAAGTCTACACTGACGTTCCAAAGAATAATCCACTCAGCACCATTCTGCTCACAGATTATTGGACATTTACCCCTGACTAATGCTCCTAACCTACACATCCCTGAACAGAACGTGCAGTTTAACATGGCCAATTTACCTAATCTGCACATCTTTGGATTGTGGGAGAAAACCAGAACATGCAAACTCCACACAAAGATGTGACTGAGGATGGAATCAAACACATTTGCATAACACTGTAACACACGAGTGCTAACCACTGACCCTCTGTTCTCAATGCCCATGCAAGAAGTGAGATAAGTAAGAGGCGTGCAAAACAAAGATAAAAATCTCTAACAAATCACAAATGAACAATAATTAGAAAATTAATATGATCAAAATACAACAATACTAAGGTGAATTGCATTGTTTAGTTGCAAATTTAGGAATGAGCGAACTAATGAATAACGAGAAGTGACATTTGTTTATTTCACTGATGAAGAAATTGACTTGCTTTTCACCTTTGTAACACTGCAGAATAGCAATTTATGTGCCTGAAATGTTAGAATTAAGCTCTTTCTAATAAAAGAAAATAAAGTTTCATATTGCAGTGTTGGTACTCAGAAACAATTGGTCAAATTAAAATGTGAATCTCACTTGTTCAAAAGACTTTCTTAAATAATTGCACAATTATAACTATGACAATGACTTGATAATGTTGTTATATGAGCAATTAAAATGATTCAATATTTCAAAAACACTGTTGTTATGTTGATTGCATATTTATTAAAATTGGTAAATTGTGGAATACAATATAGAAACTAGCTTTATGAATTGAAGAAAAAATGAGCCAGTGATTACAGAACATTTATTTTTCTTTACTAAATACAGGTAACACAAGAAATGTGAATTTCTATCAAATGGTTTCCTCATAGAGACATGTTATTTTAATTCAGATGATTAATATTATGATCAGATTTCAGACATTTGTGTCAAAATTTGGAAGAAAGTTAATAGATAATGAAAGTGAGCATGAAAATAAACAAATGATGCAGATATTTGGTACATAAAGGAATTATAATAATTGTGTCATTATTGTACAGTGATGAATAATGTTGGAATAGAAAGGACAAAAAGAATCAACATGTTCAAATCAGTTCTTTTCTTCCAATTAAATGAAACCAATAATCATTTTGTAGAGCGCATGATTCGGAAAAAAAAAGTCATTTACTGTGTGATATAAACTGAAAACGAATTCCATTTTGCAAAAATGGAGACTTTCCCAAATTCAAAGTTTAGGTTTGCTGAATTATACAACAAAAGTGGTTGTAATTTGAAATATCTCTTGCACACAAATGTAAAATAAATAAACTTAAAGATTTTTAGAATGACAAAACGTTTGTTGTTTGCATGATTGTATTACAGTCAATATCCGTGATAAAGTAAAAGCATTGTTTTAAGCAACATAAATCATCTTTAACTCCTGAACCGAAATAGAAGATATCAATTGCACTTGTTGCATGAAATAGTAAACAAATGCTTACTGTTGTCATTGGTTTCAGGAGCAATCAGGTACTTACTCAGGTTATTCTACTGAACAATAATCAGGTGGTGATGGAAGTCTTTGTGCAGCTCTATGTGTACTGTTTAGTGTGAACATTGGTTTCAATAAAATTGAGATATTTACATGAATTAGGAACAGATTGATAATTGGATGCGAATGATCTGATTTAAAATCTGACAGTTTTTTTTATACTTACTATGATTGTTGAGTGAAACGTTCTTAAACCATCATGCAATCAATGGGATAAGTGAGAGTTGGCAAATCCAACTTTCAAATGAACACAACCTGATATTTTCACACCATTTCAATGTCACATTCAATATAAATAAATGACTGGAAAGCAAAAATCAAATCTCACACAATTCATAAACTGACCAGTAATTAAAAAATAGATAAATAATATCATGTGACATTTGTTTATTTTACTGAAGAATCAATTGATCTTTTCTCATATTTATAGCACTGGAACATAAAATTCTATGTGTTGTTTTAACTAAGATCTACAGAACAAGAGAAAATTAATGACTAACATGACTTTGTATATTTCAGCTTTATGACTGCAACATTCTCAAATATTTTCCGAGGAATATTGATTGAGTGGAATTAGATACATATTGCTATTAGTGACCAGAAGAAAGTATATAGCAGATACTGTGATTATTGGAATGAATGATGAATGATGATACCTCCTTATAATCAACAGATATTGTGATTGGATATACAGTAAATGTCAGCATCGAAGTAAATTATAATCAAATCAATTCAAAAATGTTTCCAAGTTTAAAATAAATACAATATTCACAATGATTGAGAGATTGCACTTTGCAATGTCCTTGCAGTATTTATTGTACGGAAGCATAATTCCACATTTATACCCCTTACTGGATTGCACAATTATTGTATATAAGATATATTAGCAACAAAGGGATTTTAAAAATCATATTTGTGAATTTGAGAATAATGAGATATCTCATCTTGATATTAGACTGAGTAATATATAGAAATGAAGAATAATATTGCAGGGAAACATAATTGGAGCTCTCTGAATTTCAAAGGCTGAGATAATTGTTATGTTTCACCTGAGCAAAAATCAGATATTTACAAAGAATTTTGCAAGGGATATTATTGGTCATTTTGTCTTTGGATTGGCCTGAACAAATATGTATTAATATAGTAGCATTGACAATCATGTGTAATTGCTGGGCTGAAAAGTAAGAGGATAGCTCTTGTATTTATTGGCAAGAATTATAATGAAATGTTTACTGTGGTTACTGCACTCAGTAACAATAAGATCAAGATCAATGGCTGTTAGAATCCTTGGCCACTCGTAATGAAGAATAAACACTGCTGTACGCAATACGTATCTTGGATAATTACAGAACAGAAATTTCAGAAGACACTCATTGTATTTACTGGAGGGAATGATAATCAGATGCTTACTGTGGTGATTGATCTCAGGAACAATAAAACAGTTACTCAGCTTATTCCACTGAACAGTAATTAAATGATCATGAGACCATTGTCTGGCTTTATGAATAGTGTTTTGTGTGAGCATTGATTTCAATAACAATGCCATAGTATCCAAGTCTACAGGTTAGGTGAGTTGGCCATGCTAAATGGCCCATAGTGTTCACGGATATGTAGGTTAGGTGCATTAGTCAGGAGAAATGTCGAGTAATAGAACAAGGGAATGTGTCTGGGTGGGTTACTCTTCAGAGGGTCGGTGTGGACTTGTTGAGCCAAGTAGCCTGTTTCAACACTGTAGGGATTCTATGACTCTATGATTCTTTGATTTAGGAATAGATTGATAAGCGAGTGCTGAAGATACTATTTAAAGTCAACAAAATCTTTATGTTGAGTAGAATTGCTTAGCAAAATGCTTTGAAGCCATCATACACAAAGTGAGATAAGTGGAAGTAGTAAGGTATTGTGATATTTTAAATTTGAAAAACTACAGTGTCCTCAAATCTAAAATTTAGAGACAATGTAATGTGATACATACATTTATTAATGACCTGAAGATAACAAATTGCAGATTCTGTGATTATTGGAATGAACAACAGACAGAGCAAATCCAAAATTGGATTGAAAAGCAATTCAAACTCTGCTTAGATATTTTCTAATCACCATTCGAAGCTGTTTTGGTGCATCTCTGTTGAAGATGGGAACTCAACGCACACTTCCTGGTCTCGTGGGAGATACTCTACTGGAATTCCACAGGTTCCTTTCATTATGTTCCCACCCAGGAAGGGTGGGATTATAATTACTTGTGATTACTCAAATGAAAACTAACCAGTGTTCACTCTGATAATTGGGCTGGGAATTAATTCGACTGTTTCTATGCAATGGACTGAGAATGAAATGGTAATTCACAATAATGATGGTACTAAGTATATAGGCTCTTACGAAAAAATTAATATCATGACAATTGAAGGAAAAATAAATAGACATATCATGCACTTATTGTAAATTCATGAAAAATACAACTGCTGAATAGGTTTAAAGCAATTTTTCTGATAATGAAAAGATAATTAGAATGCTTAGCAGCAGATGGAATCACCAAAAAAAAATTCAATGTGACTATTCAGCTGCAGGCAGCTCCCCTTCCTTCCACAAATGTACAACTTCCAACAATTCAAAATGTACTCTGATTGATAAAGGGAAGAACAAACACATGTAACTTTTTTTTCTCGTGTTTACAAAAAAAGTCACAAATTTGAATATTTTTAGCTTTAAAATATTTAACCCTTGCTGAGATCAGAAATACAATAAACTTTCACGTTGAAGAAAAATATAATCAAATCATATCAAAATATACATCGATATTCACAATAATTGGGAGATTGAACGCTGCAATATCTTTCCATCAGTTGATGTACTGAGCCATAATTCCACTTTTATATCCCTCACTAGATTGATCAGTTATTAGATATTAGCAATAACTAAATTATTAATATGCTGTCAGTGAACTGAATATTAAAGAGAAATCTCACATTGTTGTTTGAAGATACAATGTGCCGAAATAAACAGTAATTATTGGCAAAATGTCATTAGATAACTCTTAATCGATGAGGCTATGGTTACTTTGATTGTTGAAATAAGTAGCATTCAGATATTTCCAATGAGCATTGGATGGAAAATCAATCTTTTTGGTATAGACGTGAAAAAAACGTTTTATTGGAGTATTGTCAATAAGAAATATAGGATTAAATTATGATGTGCATCTCACCTTACCGAATATTTTCAACTTTTCTAAAAGGTTTCTAGTCCAATCATCAGTTTAAAAGGGGTCATTTTGGTTCAGCAGATCAGTAACTGCAAACATTTTCAACACATCTCCATCAAAGCTGATAATTCAGAAAAAAATACCAAAGCATTACCTGTGTAAATGTCAAACTATATCTTTAGATTAGAGTCAAGTTCATTCTCTACTTACTTTATTCCTATTTTTGACACCAGTGACTAAATATTGATTAGATTAAATGTCATATGTGTTAGACATGAGTTTTCTCTCAACGATCTGTGCAACACAGGAATGGGCCCTTTGGCCCATAACGTTGTGCTGAACATAATGCAAAATAAACTCACCCCTTCTGTCCACATCCTTCCAAATTATCTAAATGAACATTTAAAAAAGCCCTAATGTATCTGCCTCTACCACCAACCCTGGAAATTCATTCCAGACACCTACCACTCCCTTTGTAAAAAACAAATTGCCCCTCACATGCTCCTTGAACTGTCTCCCCTAACCTTAAATGCATGTCACATACTTTTGACGTTTCAACTCTGGGAAAACCATTTTGACTGTCAACCCTATTTACGTATCTCCTGATTGTATAGACTTGCATCAATTCTTCCTCCATCCTCCGCTACTCCACAAAAAAGCAACCTGAGTTTTTCTCACGTCTCCAAATCCAGGCAGCATCCTGGTAAATGCCCTCTGTACCCTCTCCAAAGCCACCATACCCGTCCTATAATGTGGCGAATAGGAGTGAATACAATACTTTAAGTATGCCTTAACCAAAGTCTTATAAAGTTGCAACATGCCATCCTGACTCTTGTAATCAGTTCCCTGACCAATAAAGGCAAGCATGCCATTTGCCTTCCTGACCACCCTATCTACTTGCATGGTCACGTTCAGGGAGCCATGGTCTTGAATGCCAAGATCCCTTTGAACAACAAAGCTGTTCAGGGTCCTGCCATTACCTACTTTTCCTTAATATTTGAGCTCCCAAAGTGAAACACCTCACTGTTGTATGGATTAAACTTTGCCTTTAATTTCTCTGCCCATATCTGCAATTTATCTTTTTCCTGCTGCATTCTTTGACAACCCTCTACATTATCCACAACTGCACTGAACTTTGTATCGTCTGCAAACTTATTAACTCACCAAATTAGATTTTAATCCATGTCACTTATATATATTTGTCCCGCAAACAGAAGGGTTCCAGTGCAGATCCCTGTGGGAAAAAGACAGAAAATGAGGAAAATGCAGAATTCTTGAATAAATGAGGTTTCTTTCAATGACAAAACTATTCTGATGAATAATCTCTGAAGGTGTGATTTTTGTTTTGAAATTAACCCAATATTTTAATTCTCAGTTTACTGATCTTATTGAATATCTAGTACAAACTGCTGTGAAAATATTGAATCGTTTTAAGTGTTTAGTTCCAACATTAATTATTCTTTAATTGTAATTTCAATTATCACACCATCATGAGAGTTGAATCTATTATTTCTTAGTGCCAGTATCATGATGAAATATTTACACTCGTTTCAGGTCAACACACCTGCAATCAAGCAAAGTTTTCTCACCCAACACTCATAGTAACTATCTCATTCTCTTTCATTTGAATTCTCATTTTAATTAAATGATCATTAATCAGTCTTATCAATTAAGAGATGACTAACTAGTTTTCACATCAATATTTCAGTTCTTTCCAACATATTGTACAATTACATTGCAGTAAGGGTTTCTCATCATTCTTAAATTTGTTATCAGCTATTTTTGTGTCTGATTTCCAGTATCCACAGTTTTTTGCATCCTTGTATTAATTGTATTTCATTTCAATGCTAACATTTCTATATTTCTAATTATTACAATAAGAGCTAAGTATTTTTCATGTTAAACATTGTATTAATTTCACGTGTTTCTTGTGTATACAAACCAGAATTAACAAATGTTTGCTCTATTCTTTTACAATAAATCTTGAATTCTTAGAAATCACAATTTTGTGAAAATGAGGGAAATTATCTTTCGATTAATAGTCACATTGAATGACTAATGCTTTACTTCCAAGTCATGAGCATTACAAAGCAGTTTAATTTTGAGTACATAAATGACTGCTTCAAACATATTTAATTACTTGATTATCATGAGATTTATATTTGTTTAAGATCATTGTCGCTTCGTTCCAACATTTTTATGAATTACTAATTCCTTTTATCAGTCCATTACACACTGGAATTGTCGAATACAACCCAGTCTGATTATCACAATAAATATTTGAGCAGTTTTCCCTGTGAGTAACCACCGTAAGTATGTGATTATAGTCCTGCCCTTCTTGCATAGGAACATTATGTAGGGCTCTGGTAATGTCTGTACTGAAAGACCAGGAGGTATGGATTCAATTCTAAACTTCAACAGAGATGTGTCAAAGCACCTCAGAGTTGATTAGAAAATATCTAAGTGTCTTCTGAATTATTTTTCAATCCAACATTTTCTCAACTTGTATCCGTTGTTCATTGTAATGTTCACAATATCTTGAATTTATTTGCTTCCGTCCACTGACTAAACTATGAATGTTATTATGCTGCTTCTAAGTACCTCTCAACTTTTAATAACTTTGCAGTCATAAAGATTCTACAGTGTAAATTACATTTAAGGTAAGGGGAAACGATTTAAAAGGGATCTGGGGGGCAACTTTTTTCACAAAGTGTGTTTGGCTCACACGGAATGAGCTGTGAGAGGAAAGGCGGTGGCTGGTACAATTATAACATCTAAAAGACTTTTGGACAGTTACATGGATAGAAAACGTCCAGAAGGATATGGAACAAACACAGGAAAATGGGGCTAGTTTAGTTTAGGGAACCTGGCCGGGCTGCCTGAATGGCCTGTTTCCGTGCTGTACCAAGCTAGCATAGTACAATTCAAACTTGACTGCGATGGGTAAAGGAGGGAACAAACGGGTGTTGATTCGATTTTGCGTCCATAAAAAAGTGACATGAATTTTAAATAATTTTGTCACAAGAAATAGTTCACTCTTATTGTGATCAGAAATACAATGAATGTGAGCATTGAAGTCAAATATAATTAAAACAATTCAACTGTGTTTATATGGTTAAAATAAAAATTGATATTCACAATCATTGTGAGTTTGTACCCCGCCATATCTTCACATTACTTCATGTACTGAGCCATTATTGCATTTACTGAGCATAAATATACCCCCGACTGAACGGAACAATAATTAGATGTTAGCAACACTTAGATTTTCAAAATCTATCATTGCACCGTGAAGAAGGAGAAATTGATGTAATTTTATCCTGATCGATGATCCAACATTTGTGTCTGAATCAGGAAGAGAGTAAGGAGATAACCAAAGTGAATATCAGAGTGACCACAAGATACAGTCCATGACATTTGATAGAAAAAGGAATTTGCATAATTCCATGGTTATTGAACGTTAATAATTAATTCCCTCCGCAGCTACTGAAACAGTCCAAGTCCAAGTACAACAAGATCTGGACAATATCCAGGTTTGGGCTGACAAGGGGCAAGTAACATACATCCCACACAAATGCAGGCAATGACCATCACGTATAAGAAATAATCTAACCACCATCCCTTGACATTCGCTGGTGTTGCCATCATTGAACACCCACTATCAACATCCTGGGAATAATCATTGATCAGAAACTGAATTGGTGTCAGCACATAAACACGGTGGCTACAAGAGTAATTCAACTGCTGTCTCCTGAAAGCCTGTCCAACATCTACCAGACACAAGTCAGGAGTGTGATGGAATACTCCCCACTTGCATGGATAGTGCTGCCCTAACAACACTCAAGAAACTTGATACCATACGAAACAAAGCAGCCCGCTTGATTGGCACAGCATACACAAGTATCCACCCCCCACACCCCCACCACCACTGATGCTCCGTAGCAGCAGTGTATACTATCTACAAGATGCATTGCAGGAAATCACGAACCAGCACCTTTCAAACCCATGGCCACTTCCATCGAGAAGGACAAGAGCAGCAGCTAGATGGAAAGACAACTATCTTCAAGTTCCCCAATAAGGTACTAATCACCCTGAATTGGAAATATATAGCTGTTCCTTCACTGTCGCTGGGTCAAAATCCTGGAAATCCCCACCCCAAGGTATTACATAGAACATAGAAAAATACAGCACAGTACAGGCCCTTCGGCCCCTGATGTTGCGCCGACCAAAGCCTACCTAACCTACACTCGCCCAATAACCTCCATATGCTTATCCAATGCCCGCTTAAATGACCATAAAGAGGGAGAGTCCACCACTGCTACTGGCAGGGCATTCTATGAACTCACAACCCGCTGAGTAAAGAATCTACCCCTAACATCTGTCCTATACCTACCACCCCTTAATTTAAAGCTGTGTCCCCTAGTAACAGCTGACTCCATTAGCGGAAAAAGGTTCTCACTGTCAACCCTATCTAAACCCCTAACCATCTTGTACACCTCTATCAAATCTCCCCTAAACCTTCTTTTCTCCAATGAGAACAGACCCAAGTGCCTCAGCCTTTCCTCACAGTTGTGTGCTGTATACCCACAGCAGGTAGAGTGCAGCGGCTCAAGAAGACAGCTCACCACCAATTTCTCAAGGGCAACTAGGGACGGGCAATAAATGCTGGGCCCAGCCAGTGACACCCACATCACATCAAATAAATATTATTATAATGTCTGCAAGACCAAAACAGCTCCACGCTGTCCTAGCTGCAATCTCTGCCCCTTATTGAAAAAGATAAAAGAATCTGACCTTGCTCAACTTTCTCATCAAAACCAAGTACAGTATTCACCCCAGCCCTCTCTTATATGAACCAGCAGCATTTCCACCACCAACAGTAGATCCTCTTAAAATATTTTGTCAGTAACTTTTAATTAACTGGTTACTACAATTACAATGCAATCTGTACAAACAGATTAAATACCTTTTATGCAACAACAAATTTTCTAACAACTTTTCTCGATCTCTGTCATTCTTTTTAGTTCGATGAGGTAGGGAGGGATGGAAACACGACAGTGATGTAAGATATATGTAATACAGTGAGACAGGGAAGCTAGTATGGCTCATGTTGACTCTTAGACTCCACACAGTGAAGCAACACATTCACTGCATAATAAACATAACATAACATTTCAACCCCACTCACACCCGGAGTGACAGAAATAAAATGTGGATCGGTTGGACAGGATAGGTTTGTTACAGTTAGAGTTTGG
Source organism: Hemiscyllium ocellatum (assembly GCF_020745735.1). NCBI lineage: Eukaryota > Metazoa > Chordata > Chondrichthyes > Orectolobiformes > Hemiscylliidae > Hemiscyllium > Hemiscyllium ocellatum. The sequence goes on along the minus strand of NW_026869106.1, from coordinate 103,179 downwards.
GAGAGTGAGGGGTGACATGACTGAAGTATCTAACATCTTGAACGGTTTGATAAGGTGGATGTGGAAAGGATGTTTCCACTTGTGGGTCATTCCTGAACTAGAGGGAACTGCTTTAAAATTGGGTTCACCCTTTCAGGACAGCAATGATGATATTTGTTTCCCATCAGAGGGCTGTGCAAATTTGCAACTCTCTGCCCCAGAAGGTGGACTCACTGAGTATTTTTAAGACACAAGTTGATAGATTCTTGTTAAGGGACATTGAGGGGAGATGGAATACAAATCACGAACAAATCAGGCCTGGTCTTAATGAATGGTTGGGCTCGAGGGGCCGAATGGTCACCTTCTGCTTCTCTCACATGATCCCAACACTGAGATTTTTGTTTAAAATTCATTCACTGGATGTAGGTGCCACTGGCTGTGGGCAGCATTCATTACCCAGAGAGCAGGTAAGAGCCAACCACATTGCTGTGGGTCAGGAGTCACATGTAGGCCAGACCAGGTCAGGATGGCAGCTTCCGTCCTGAAAGGGCATTACTGAACCAGATGGGTATTTCCTGACAATGGAGAATAATTTCATCAATAGACTCATATTGCTAGATGATTATTAAATTCAAGTTCCCCGTCTGTCATGGTGGGATTCGAATGAGGGACCCCAGAATATTCGCTGGGTCTCTGCATTAACAGTTCAGCAATGATACCACAGGACTGTTCCCGAGCTACAAAGGGTGGGAACCAAAACCTTGATCAAACAGGGAGAATTAAGGAGCATTGAAGGGAATGGGGGAAGAGAATGACCAAGTTTAGGTTCAAGGCAACTGAAACTAAAACCACCAACAGGGAGGAGAACAAAGTAAGAAACCCTCACACAGCTGGAACTGGATAAGTGCAGATACCCCAGGGAGGTGTGGAACTACGCAGGGAGGACAGGGTGAAGGCCCGGGTAGGTTTAAAAGCAGTGAACCAAATTTTGAAAATATCTTTCTGAACATAATGTAGATCAGGTTAAAACTGAGGAAGGTGTCTGACACAACTTGCTGCAAGGACACAGACAGCAAAATCTGAGGTGATCATGAGGTAATGGAGGTAGAATGTGGGAGACAAGCTGGGACTGTATTGGAATAGTCATGGTGAGAGGGAACAAATGCTGGATGCAGGGTTTCAGCAGCTGATGGACTGACGCTGAGGTGAGCCATCGGAAACTGAGCAAGTGACCACCATCTCATAGGACAGAGAAACTGATCCCTCAGCCTGAAACTGACTGACCACATGGCTCTCAGTGTCTCCAACACAAGTGAATGGAAACATTGCTCAGAGCCTGTTTCTGTGACATTCAACACAACCAGGAAATAAAAGAAATGAATAATTAGCTGAAAACAAGGCAACTACTCTGTTAGAGTCTAAACTATTCAATGTTCAGTTACTGAACATTATTGATTCACAGAATATTCTAACCTGCACAATCACAGTAAAAGGGGAAAGTAAACAACATTCTTGGCAAAGACATAATGAAGCTACTGCTTGTATAAAAACAGCTGAGAACAAAGGGGCTGAATCCTCCACAAACTGACAAACACAGATACAATCGGTTTATAGATAGACAATGAAATTCTTCAGAAAAACACTTCCCTGCCGATGGTGTGTGAACTGCCACTTATTTCCTTTGAAAAGAGTCTCTGTTTCCCCTCAGAAAAGCAGGTGTATTGCGCACTTACAGACTGACTTACAGACAAAGGGAACCTGATCTGAGACTCGCAGGTTAATGAAGCTATTAGTGACAGTCCATTGCACACAACAAGAGCTTAGACCACAACAGATTCTAGTGAAACCAACAATGCAATGGAAAAGGTGAATTAGTCTTTATAATCATGCAGCCTCTCTCAATCAAAGAATCCCAGTCAACTTCCAAACATTTTTAAACTATTAATACCAATGTATACATATTTATTTCCTTCCCTAATTTCCTCCAAAAATATATCTAACTATTCTCTTCAAAGTACATTTTAAATGGTCAATTCATAATCACAATTCATTTCCAATTATTCTTAGAGCAAAACAACTTGCAAACTAAAATAGTTTTCATGTCAATAATGACACTGGAAACTTTGTTATGTAGTTTAACCATATTTCCAAATATTGTTTTGGTTCATTATTGCAGTGAAGCTAAAATTAAAGTCTATTTATTTTCTCTGATATCCTTCCATTACTTTATTCCCTAATAACAATGCCTATGGTGTAATGGGTGACAAGCATTAAATAAAATTGAATTTTCATTGCAAGAACTGGTACAAATGATCACATATTATTCAGTTCATTCATTGTCGTTGATGTTAAGAGTTATTTTCACTGTATGATCATGTTAAATTCACTTAAATAATCACAGTACAATTCTCACCTCTATAGATCTGTAAAGTGAATGTCAAGTTATAAATATGTCAAGTAAAACCAAATTCACATTTTGTTCTGTTTTATTCCAGGAAGGACAGGATGGGTTACATTATTATGGGAAACAGGAACAAGTGAAGGTGGTGACTCTCAGACGTGAGACCTAAAAGCCAAAGGGCCAGCTGGTAGTTACAGTGGGGGAGGTACCTAGTGCCCCGCTCTCCTTAGAAGACAGTGAGGATGGTGACACTGGGTAGAACAGGTTAGATGGCGAAGCGCCCACGTATGGACAGAGGGACGGCAATGGGTGGGATGACCCACTGCCCTGTAAGGCCCAGAAGGCCGTATCCATGGCACCGCTCGGCATCAAAGCTCAACGTGGCTAGACAGTAGGGAGCAACAAAGGGAACTGACAGAAACCAAACCTGAACCGTTTACCCGGCTGAACGACAGGTGTTGGTGAATGAACACCCAGCCTGATGGAGAAATGGTAATAATGGGCCTTATTGAGACAATATGGATGAATTAGGTAAGGTACACAGTCTCACCGAAGATGGTGTCAGCCAAGATCTCTCAGGCCAAGATGCCCTGACGTGTACAGCAGAATCTGTCCCTGCAATGAGGGTATGGGGGTGTACGCCGGTTCCCCCCAGTGCACAGCCGATCAGTGGCTCCAGGCATTTACAGATATTGCAGGGACACACTGGGGAGGAGACAGGCTGAATGGGCTAAAATAACCTTGGTGACTCATGGAGCCAAGGGTAATATCGAGGATCATACAGAGAGGAAGCCTGAGGTGTGTAAGGAACACGGGGGATTACCAAACCCCAAAGTGTGATGATGAAATAGGTTTGATGTGTTTAAAAGATGACATGGGACCCCATTTAACTGTAATTATAAACATGGGACTCCCAGTGGGAGATAATTCTAATCAAATGCTGAATTGGTCATGAGAGCTGAGGCAAACGCAGAAACACAGAAGAATAGATTCAATACAGGGAGGGTAATCAGACCCACAATGTTACAAGGGAAGCAGGAAAGGGCACATAGCCAAGGAACGGAGGCAGAGAGAGGAAGATAGATGTTCACATTGTGTGTGGCATGTGCTCACGTAGGCACATGCAGAGCCCATGAATATTTATTGATGCTGTGTTTGCTGTATTAATAAATATTAATACAGGAGCAGCTATATCAGTTACCGATATGGATTTGCCCCCACCCTCTCAATTACTAAAATGAGAGCATTTGGAGAGGGAATCGAAGAAGCTGGATGAAATAACCCGATGCAGATCACCGATATGGCAAAATATACTCAGATATGGGAGTGTGAAACTGAGGAAGGGACCATTCTGGGAGTTGCCATTTTAGAACAGTTCGGAGCAACTATTGACGTAGAGACCCGAACTGTAATATGGGAACAACCTGGACAGGCCTGAGACAGGAAGCAAAGGAGAGGCGACATCTCCAGAGTAGTTACCTTGCAGGGAGACTGGAACAGTCAGGGAATCTGGGGAGTTATAGCTAGGACCCATACAGCAGTGCGGGGAACTCAAACAGGAATGTGGGTTATTATCTGTGGATCCTGTAAAGATCGAGGGCCCTCTCACTCCCCACACACACAGGATCCCATTAAAGCTGGGGCTGAGGAGGCAGTCATTGTGACAGTAACAGATTGAGAGAAGCAGGGAACAGTCAGACCGACAGTATCCCAGACTAATTCACTGAATCCAGACGGCTCATCCCACCTCACTATTGATTATACCTCCCTCGGTAAATCCGCCACTAAAGAGTATCCTACAGTAGCAAACCACACCACTGTATTTAATGGATTGAAATCGCAACAGGATATGGTCTCAGCCCTTGATATTGTGAATGGGTTCTGGTCCATAATGGCAGAATAAGCTGATGTTTACTATCAAAGGAAAACAGTACACCTGGATCCAGTTACCTCAGGGATCCCATAATATTCCATTATATCCCACCGATGTATGGCTGATGGAGTTAGTCTATTTAATCTTACCAACACCTCATTACCTCAGTTGGTGAGAAAGAACATATCCAAATATTAAACATAGTATTGTGTCAGTTCAGGCAGGCCGGGCTTAAAATTAACCCACAGAGAGTGCAACTGGGAAGGTAGGTAGAGGCGTACCTGGGACATCATATCAGGGAGATCAAATCAGGAAGGCAGAGGGGATAATCCCATTGGAACAAAAGACCAGGATTTTAAAACTATCCATCTGCACATCGCGAAAGGGTAAGGCAAACTTTAGATTGTTTAATTATTGGAGGCCTTTTGTGGAGGCCAGGATTGGCAGAACCATCACAAGCCCTGACAGAAGCACGGACATTAGCCAGGGGTCAGGGAGTCAGCATATTCACAGACAGTCAGCATGCCTTTGGTATTGTTCATGACCATGTGTTGGTCTGGGCTCGGTGAGGGTACATCACCTTGTCTGGGGGCCACATAGAGCATGAGGAACCGGTCAGAGAGTTAGTGGAAGCAGCTAACTTTCCCAATGAAGCAACAATAATAAAGATTAGAGCTCACAGGGAAGTAGAAACCCCACACCAACAGGGCAGTGAGTATGTGGATAAGGCAGGTAAAATACTGACTGAAACAGTGCAGACATTTGAGGAGATGGCAGTGGCAGGAGCTGCAGAAGTGAGAGAGGAAGGTTTAAAGATATTCCCAGAAACAGTCCCACAACAGGAGAAAGAGGAATGGGAAAAAGGTGGGGCAGTAATAGGACAAGACAGAGTCTGGATGATCCAGCAGTGCCACCACACTGTATAAGGCAAACATTATTAAAACCATATCATGGGTCAGCCCATATTTAGCAGGATACAATGCAATATCAGATGCTCCGCTACAGGGGGAGGCCTGGAACAGGGAGAGATAAAGCAAGGTTTTGTCGAAGGTGTGTAGTGTGTTCACAGTGTGAGCCAGTGAAAGCAATCAGGATAAAATGGAGGCAGCAGCAGGGACCCAGGGGTCCATGGGAACAATTACAGATGGATTTGACACAGACACCCATCCCAATCCCAGGGAAGGAGATCCTGCTGGGTCTTAATAAACAGGTTTACGCAGTGGGTGGAAGCATTCCCCTGCAGATTCTGACCAAGGGACACATGTTACAGGGAACATAGTTAAACAGCTCTGTGGCCTGTTTGGTACTGAACAGAAACCCCATCTCCCATCCCACCCCCAGAGCTCAGGTACAGCAGAAGAAATGAAGCAGACACTGAAAGCTAGTCTGACTAAGGCCCTCCCAGAGACAGGCAGAGATGGGTTAGAGTACTCCCCACCATCCTAATTAAATTAACATCAACCCCAGCAAAGGGAACAAGGCAGTCCCCCTTTGTATTAGTGACCGGACGGACTACGCAGGTGCCACAGGGTGTGGCAGTGGGAGTGCCCGAGATGTCCAATGGCAAGGATAGGGTCAAACAATTCTTGAATGAACTGGCAAAGCAACTGCATGAGCTGAGAGGGGAAGTTGCAGAGGGACAGCGAATCAGAAACTGGGAAAGGGAGCACAGAAATATCCGAGCTAACATTCCAAACCCAGGAGATCAGGTCGAGTGAAAATATTACCGGAAAGCATGAAGGAAACCCAGCAGTACTTGGCTGGGGAAGCCACAGAGTTCTCGAGAGGGAACTCTCCCACCATGCTTAAATGAGGAGCGCTGTATAAAGGTCACCGCGCTGCTAAACTCAGGCTCCTCTTTGATACTTCTCCCAGCAACAGTTGTACAGGGACATGTTGCTGGCTGGAGGTCTGTGGCCAGTGCATCTGTTCCACAAGGATCAGAACTGGGGCATCTGTTGTTTGCAACATATATCAGTGATTAGCAAGAAAATGTAAACAACTGAATTAGCAAGTTTGTAAATGGTACAATTGATGAAGCTGTGAACAGTGAAGAATGTTGTCAAAGGACACAGCAAGAAAGATCAGTTAGAAGGTTATACGGAGAAAATACAGATATATCTGATTTGGACAAATGTGTGGTGGTGCATTTTGGGAGGCACATTGCAAGAGGAATGTATACACTAAACGGAAGGGCCCTGAGCAGCATTGATATACAGAGGGATCTTCAGGTGCACGTTCACAGCTCCCTGAAAGTGGTGAAGGAGGTGGATGGCAGGCTTGCCTTCTTCTGTCAGGGGAGTGAATATAAAACTGTCATTAGGCCACCTTTGGGGTATTGTGTGCCGTTTTGATCACCACATAAGGAGGGTGTGGAGGCTTTGGAGAGATTGAAAACAGGTTTACCAGGATGTTGTCTGGATTGGGAGAGGTTGGAACATCTTGGGTTGTTGTCACTAGAAAGTCAGTGGCTGCGGGGTGAACCAAGAGGCACAGAGTGAATAATCTGACTCTTTTTCCAAGGTGGAAACGACAAATTCTAGAGGCCGTAGGTTTAAGGGGAGAGGGGGGACGTTTAAAGGAAATGAAAACCAAAACAACTGCAGATGCTGTAAACCAAAAACAAAAACATTTTTGTGAAAAGTTCAGCAGGTCTACCAGCATCTGTGAAGAGAAATCAGCGATAACGTTTCTGAGGAAGTGTGACCAGACCCGAAACATCAACTGATTTTTCTTCACAGATGCTGCATGACCTGCTGAGCATTTCCAACAATGTCTGTGCAGGTTTAAAGGAAGTTATGTCGGGCAAGTTTCTTCTCCAGGAGGTGGTCAGTGACTAGAATGTACTTGCCTGAGAGTTGGTAAAAGCAGAAACAATCACAATGTTTAAGAGGCATTTGGGCAGACACATAAGCAGGCATGGGTTGGCAGGGATATGGACCATTTACAGGCAGATGGAATTAGTTTGGAATGGTATCATGATCCGTACAGACATAGTGGGCCGATTATCCCAGTGCTGTCCTGTTCTGTTTTCCGGGGCGTGTAGAATGTGTCGAGCAAGAGATAATATTTTGAGTGGAATATGTCTCTTCATTAGAACACATAGTAAGTTGATGCATTTTGAGAGAAGCAGTGTAGAAAGGGAATATATATTTGATTGGAACAGACACAGGGAGCAGGACAGCAGGATGGGGGACAATGTGTACAAATCATTAAAGGAGAGAGAACATAAAGTGTTTTGAGTAAACGTATAGGATACTGGGCTTCATTAATAGAGGGAATGATAACAAACTCATGGAATAGATGCTGACCATTGACAAAGCTCTAGTTAGGTCACAGTCAATCATTGCATCCAATTCTGGTCACCAGATTCCTGGTCAGAATGGGGAATTTAAAATACCACAGAGGGGCCAGTTCCATACTTTGCTTTCTTTCAGTATGCATTGGCGACTCAAGGGTTAAACATTCTCCTGCCAAAAGCCTTACTGCTGCATTGTAACAGTACGAGGCCTGTACTCTTACAATACAGACAGAACACCTCAGTAGGGGGAGGCGGACTGTACCTTCAAAATAGAACGCATTGCAGCCACACATGGGGATTGCCCCGTAACCCCAGACAGAGGAATTTGCCCTTTCCAGACAAGACTGAGAGCCCTGGGCACAACCCTGTTAAACTGCCTCCCGCTCCCATTGTCTTACCTCCCCTCCATATTAGCATAGGTAAGTGAATCCCCCATTTACTGAAGGAAGAACCCTTCTGCCTTAATCTCTTCCCATCAACACATAATCATGAACAATACGATAATCAGTTTCTGTAATCCATTCACACTTTATCACAGGACATCGCCATTCATCAAGCTTTGTAAGGTCATAATTACCTGCTTTAAACTATGTAATGACAATCGCCCATGTGACTGATATGTCTTTGTCTAATTCCTATTAAATATACTGTCTCTGTGGGTAAGGCAGAGATTCATGAAGAACAGTCTCTGCAAGGAGACACTCGGCTACTTTAGAGACATTTTGAAACTCCCGCCAGCTGTCCAATAATAAAACTACTGCTGTTGTGCAGAAAACTTGTCTCATCTGGATTTGTGGAACAAATTAGACATCAATATTGAATGATATGAGTGATCTTCAGAGTGTGGAGTACAGACTTACTGGTGTGGTTCACTGATGAAGAAAATGCACTCAGTGAATTGATTTGAAGAAATTTGTATTTTCTTTGAATTAAACAAGTTGAATATATTTTTGATAGAGCTATATAAGATTATAACACACCTAGATATAGCAGACAAAAAATATCTGTATTCAATAGGTGATGGCACAAGAATTAAGATCAGATGTAAAGTTTTGATACAGCGGGAGATGAGCAAGTGTTTCTGCTGACTGTATTGGCTGGAAATATGCAGAACATGCTGCCTATTATGGTAGTGCAAGCAGAGAAGATGAATGATTGATAAAAACAATTAGATCAGATCCGAGGGAAATAAAATTGCAGAGTTTGGGGGACGTATGGGGAATGAGAATATTGAATTCTGCTACAGAGCACCAGCTTGGATTTGATGGGCCTCTCTCTGTGCTATAATGCATTTTATGTGGACTTGCTTAACTTGCTCTGGTCACCGATTAAATTGTCATTGAGGTAAATATGCTCAGTGTTCCTACTCAGTCTAACACAGGCTGTCCTTCCTCAGCAGGAGATAAAGTTTTACTGCCTTATACTGGGTTCTGGGAGGGGGGAAGGGAGGGGGCGGTGGGTGGGGTGCGTAATAGTGTGTATAACAGTCTGCCAGCACTTATCCGAAATCAAAACACTAGTGCAGCCACACTAGGGACAGACTCTGGAAATGTGGGGAATGCCAGAAGGGAATTCTTTACCCATTCCCACCTGGAAACGGGCCAAACCAGTCAGACAGGGGAGAAGCTGTTCACCTGCTGTGTGTGTGTGTGTGTGTGTGTGTGTGTGTGTGTGGGGGGGGGGGGGGGAGGGGAGGGGATGAGGGTAAGGGATTCACTCAGGCAGCCATCCTGCTGAGACACCAATGAATTTACTCATAAACACAACTTGAAGGACTTTTTTTTCTCTTTTCACACCAAGTAATGAACAATGGTATTGGCAGTCCTTCAAGTTATTTTGCGTATAGAGAACTTAGCTTTGGGAATGTTCACAGCATTGTGGAACATGTACACATTCACACTGGGTAGAGACTTTTATTTTCCTTTATTCATTCACAGGATGAGGGTATCGCTGGCCCGGCAGCATTTCCTGCCCATCCCTAATTGCCCAGAGGGCAGGTATGAATCAACCTCATTGCTGTTTATATTGATATTAATCAACACGAATGTCAGACTAAATTAATTATCATCAAACTCAAATCCATTTGGTATTCATATATTTACAATCAGTGTTCAATTCACCAAATGTAGCTGAAGATAATAATCTTCAAGTAATTCTAACAGAGAAGATACCTGAATACTTGTTCAGCAAATTAAAGCCTGTTGTGTTTAGATAGTAATAATTTTAAAAAAGTAACTTGAGAATAATGAAAGAAGTTGATTGTTGGGTAACTGATAATCTTGTTTTAATCTGAAGTTAATTTAGGATTAGTTAACAAATGGTAGGGAATCCCAGCCCCATGGAGTGCACATCCAGTTCCATGTGGGAAAACCAGAACACTTCTTGTATCAGCGACAACCACAAGAACACGGAGGTGACACTGGAAATGTCAGGAACACAAGTTAATCCATGATAAAGGTACTGCACTCACTCCGAGTCCCCACGTTGATGTGTTCTCACCAGAGAGGGTACAGAGGAGATTGATCAGAATGTTTCCATGATTGGAGAATGTCTGCTCTGAGGAAAGGTTGGATAAGTTGGGGAAGTTTTCAGAGGAGGATGAGCTGAGATTTAATTGAAGTGATAAGATGCTGAGGAATCCAGATCGAGTGAATAGGAAGGAGCTATTCATAACAGAGAGGTCAGAAACTGGAGGTTTTAGATTGAAACTAATTCTCAGAAAGAAGGGGAGTGGATGGTGGGGGCAGGAACTCACTGATGGGCTTGTAAAGGCAGTAGCCAGCATCACATTAGAATAAAAGGACATGGATGTAACTGAAACGCTGGAACATGCAGGGCTATGGACTAAAGTCTGCAGAATGGGATCATTGCGATTTATTTGACACTTCTCCAGAATATTAAACTCAAGTAAATTTGTCAGTAAGTTACAGCACAGATTGAGGCCACTTTGTCCATCCTGTATGTGTTGGCTGTAATAGAACGATCCAGGTTTTACAGCGTTCTGTACTCACCAATGACAGCAACAATTTCAGACTGTGTACTCTGCCCTCTATGTGATTATGATCTGTTTTTTCAATGTATTTCTTTGGCAGCTGCTCACCTTGCTTCCTTGTTTCTTTCCCAGCCCTAACTCCATTCCCCGTGGCCTTGAGGGATTACATTTCTGCTGCTTAATCTCTCCGGTCTTCCCCCGAGTGACAGACTGTCCTTTTGTCCTTGTCTCACCCCCACCTTGCTCACAACCTGTTACATTTCTGATGGTTCCCAGACCTCTGTAACTTTCACTGCGCCCCCTGGGTCAATGGCATGAGTTTTGAATTCTCTTCCTCATGAGATAATCAGAAATCTTTCCGGTTGCAGTTGCCCCCAGATTTTATTTTGGAAAAAAAAAGAGCATTTGTGTCAGAGTCAAGTGTTTGTGAGCCTTCATCCACAATCCTGAGCACTTAGACATAATATGTGACCCTCCCACAGATGTGCAGGTTTGCTGGATTGGCCGTGCTAACACGGCCTGTAGTGTGTAGGTTAGGTGGGTTGGGCTAACCATGGAAAATGTGGGGTTATGGAGGTAGGGTCATTGCAGACTCGATGGACCGAATAGTTTCTTTGTGCGCCTCAGGGATTCTGTGATTCTAACTAGTTGTGATTGTCGACACGTTTTCCTCATGCCAGGTTCATTCAGCTCAGGTACACACACTGCCTTTGTGTTTCTGTTGGTTCTCACTCAATCCTTTCCTTCTGTTTTACAGCAATTTCACACTGTATGTGAGGGTGAGAATGAATTTGTCAATACAAATACTCCAACCGAAACCCGCACAGGTCAGGCCCTGTTTCTGCTGATGTCGCTCACAGGGAACAGGAAAATAAAGGTTCAGTCATACATCGTACAAGGACACAGAGGTTACAATCACCAGGAACGGGTACACAGCTTAAACCTCTTTTCTCAAGAAATAAAGGACGCTGGAGAGACTGCCTGGTACAAGTAGGAAGCTTTGTGTCTGTATTTTCAGAGATTTGAGGTTGAAATCATTGGATTTGATTCATGTTTCATTGCCCCAGGTCATCAAAGGTGCGATCTAAATGTGCAGCTTTCTTTCTGTCTTTTTGTCTGAGTTAACAATCTGAACCATCTCCTGGGCAGTTAGAATGGATGACAAATGCTGCCCCAGCAAGTGATGCCGTGATCCCATGAACAAACAAAACAATCCAATCGCTGTGGTTAGTTGTGAACTCGCTGGTGTTATTGGAATGTTTATGGGGTAAAGTGAGGTGATCCTTTGGAGAGCTGATCAGCCAATCAGCCTCCTTTTGTACAGTAACAATTCTGTGAATAATTAATTCTGAGCCCTCTAAGGAAATATCAGAGCAGGGTTTGTAAAGAGGTCAGATTGAATGAGTGTCTCGGTGAACACAAGTGAGACACAGGTACAGAGAGGCTTTGGGATGGATTAAATTAAATTTTATACATTTGCACCGTCATCAACATTACAGCAGTGAAAAATGGGAGTGATCGAGAGAGTGGAATTAGAGCAGCAAATAAATCTTCAACATTTATGTAGCTAAAGGGGATGCTGGGTAAAGATACTGTAGTTAGTGCTTATTTTATTCCAGGCACACCCGCCTAGGAGCACATCCTTCTTGTATCTATCCTGTCGAGCTCTTGACGATTTTGTTCATTTGAAGTGTTTCATGTTTAGATACTTCAGAGAAGACAGCTTCAAGCTCCTCAATCTCTCCTACCAGGGCAATGCTGCTGTTAGAATTCAATTCACTGGGGCATGTAACTGGCTGCTTCATGGACTGGAACTGGCAATTGAGACTGAAAGGTAACTGAGTGGTGAGCACTGCTGCCACTCAGCGTCAGGGACCCAGGTTTTATTTCAGCCAGATGTGACTGTGTGGAGTTTACACGTTCTCACCATGTCTGCGTGGGTTTCCTAGGGTGCTCGAGCTTCCTCCCACAGTCCAAAGATGTATAGGTTAGGTGTATTGCCTATGCTAAATTGCCCACAGTGTCCATGTATGTGCCGGTTAGGCCATTAGCCATGGGAAATGCAGGGTTACAGGGACAGGGTGGGTCTGAATGGGATGCTCATCATAGGCTGGTGTGGACTCGATGGATGAATACCCTGTTTCTGCACTGTAGGGAATCTATTCTATTCTCATGAAGAAGAATGTACTTGTCTCAATGTGTTGCAAATTTGTGGCATTCCCTCTTCAAAATACGGTGGATGCCAGGACAATGAGCAGATTTAATGAAGAGATACAGATGTTGAATTTGCAATGAGATGAAGGGTGAGAGAGAGCAGGCGGGAAAACCCAGCTGAGACCGAGGTGAGCTCAATCATCACCGTATTAAATGGTGGGGCTGGTTCGAAGGGCTGCATTGCCTCTCCTGTGCCCAGTGCTCATCTTCTTACGGTAATAACTGGAAAGCTGAATCCAAAACTCACCACCTTCACCAAAGGAGATTTTGGAAAAAGCAGGCTAGTCAGGTGGATTAGCGTTCCAAACTTAGATAGTGAGGAAGCGTGTAGGAGATAATGATTTTGCAATTTTAAACTGAGGGGAGACAGTGATTTATGGTTTTAGACTGTGAGGACATTCACACCGTCCCGAATACTCTGTTGTGAACATCCATCCTATACTTTAATACGACAATGTAACACAAAACACCCAGGAAACTTCGCCTCACCTCGTAATCTGGTAAAAGACTTCTGATAAATCTGGTTGAACTTAGAACACAGCTGGAAAGCTGGAAGATTAAATCCAATCCAAGATCCAGTGCTTAAACAAAGGAGACTACAATAGGATGAGGCAGGAGTTGGCTAATGTAAACTGGAAGCAAAGACTTTACCGTGGGAAAGTTGACGGACAACGGGGGAATTTTTCGAAGTGCTCAGCAAAAGTATATATCAGGGAAAAGGAAGGACTGTAGGAAAAGGAGTAATCTGCCATGAGTGGCTCAGGAAATAAGGGAGTCTATCAAATTGTAATAGAAGGCATACAAATTGGCAAAGACTACGGAGAAACTAGGAGATTAGAGAAACTTTAAAGATCAACAGAAAGCTAGATGGGATTGGGGGAGAAAAGTGATGAGTAACTATCCCCAGGGCCGGAATAGCAGTTTACACTGCTAGAGAGGAACCTATTGTGTGGGGAACATATGGTCTCTGTAATTGTTGAAGCACTTAACTGTCACCGTAGAGATAATCCTGATCAAGTTACAAATCACAGCACACTCCAAAAGCTTGTACTTCCAAATAAACCTGTTGGACTATAACCTAGTGTTGTGTGATTTAGAAGTTTGTCCACCCCACCCCAACACCGGCTCCTCCATATCAGAATCCTGATAGACAGCCCCACTGAAACTGAAGTGCCTGTCAGATACTTGAGGGAGCCGCAGGGGTGTATGTTTTAACCACAAAGTGCGAAACTGAACTAGACTTTCTAACTGACCGTTGCCATGGAGATAATACTGAGAGAGACTCTCTATTCAAAGTCCCAAACCACAAAAGGTATAAAGAATGGGAGCTTTACATCGGACAGGTGGGGAGTTACCTGATGCTGCTTGGAGGTGTTCTGCATGTACACTATCCAGGTAACTGCCATATCTCATCAATAAAGACTCAAAGAAGACCTCTCAGAGTTCTGTACCAAGTTATTCTTATCCAGCAGGGTTTAGGAATGAGTACACCGCAGTCAGTCTTCACAGTGGAGGATACGAAGAACATGCCAGTAATTGATAAGGAGACTGAGGAAGGTGAGGACCATGAAACAACGATTATCACCAAAGCATTAGAGCTGGGCAAGCTAATGGAGCTAAAGCTAGATAAGTCTCTTTGCCCTGATGGAATACATCCCAGGGTGCTACCAGAGATAGCCGGAGAAATAGTAAATATACTTGGAGTCAGAGTCCTACAGCAGAGACAGGCCCTTTGGCCCAACTGGCCCATGCCGACCAGAATGTCCATCCACACTAACCCCATTTCCCTGCACTTGGCCCATCTGCTTCTGACCCTTTCCTATCCATGTATTTGTCCAAATGTCTTTTACCTGTTGTGAATGTACCCACCTCAACCACTTCCACTGGCAGCTCATTCCATATACATACCACCCTCTGTGTAAAACAGTTGCCCCTCAACTTCTCTTTTATTCTTTCCCCTCTAACCTTCAACTGATGCTCTCCAGTCCTTGATTCCCTGGGAAAAAGACTGAATGCATTCACCTTATCCATGCCTCTCATGGTCTTACACACTTCTAGAACAGTACCCACTCAGTTTCCTCTGCTCTAAACAAAACAATCCTCGCTTGTCCAACCTCTCCCTATAACTCAGACCCCTGAGCCCTGACAACATCCTTTTAAATTGTTCTGCACTTTTTACAGTTTAATAACTGAAACCTACACTGCATTCATCATATTTCCAGTGTTTCCCCACGGCGCTGGAACCGACGTGACAACGCCAATGGATTACAGTCCATGATCGAGAATGAACTCCTTTACAACAATCCCGTTTTCATAGTATTTCCCATGGTGCAGGTATCCTTGTGTCTTTCTGGTTGCATGGTTAATTAAAGACTTGTCCTTCTACAAAGCAAAGCTGTGGCTTAATTTTTCCTGGGAAACATGCCATGATTTTTCAGACTTCTAAAAACAAATGAACTCTTTCTCCACAGTCACCACCCTAACATGGACTTGGCTGTGTCTCAGTAGTTTTTCCAGTCACACTGAGATTTGGAATATTCGCCCACGGACAGAATACACACCTTTCCTTCCACAGGAAAAGGCCAATGAATATTCAGATCGGCACGGATCAAGTAACTATCAGATCTGAACATGAAGTTCAATTTGAATTTCTCATCCACAAATCCACCCTTTCAGTATCCTACAACTGAGAAAACAACTCACCATATTAATACAGGATGGATCTTTATAAGATAATTATAGTATTAAATTGTAGTTTCATGTTTCCCAAAGTTTTAACTCTCAATCTAACAATTTCTTTCTTCTGTGAACTGAAATCCAAACCAACCTCCTCACTCCTTTCCTCCACACCTGGTTCTCACACACTCTGTCCTCTCTTTGAATTCAGTTTCCTAGCTCTTGTCTGCGGACTAAGAACCAAACCAATGAGTCTGATTCTGAGTCCACCGGAAGCGGGAGGGTGGGGGAACCATCCTGCATACACTGCTTCCTGCACACTCTGGCCAAAACCCGTCTTACTAAAATGAACCAAATTAGAACTCAAATTGCAGGTCCATCCTTGTCACTTTCCACAAAAACCCTGAATCTTCACAAAAAAAAAGAGTTCTGATAACTTTCTGCAAAATGCTGCACCACTGATAGTCTGATCACATGGCAGGGTACCAGGAAAGGGGCCATTCCCCTGGGTCCTGCTCCGGAAGATGCCAATGACAGATTAATCCGATACACCCACAGCCTCCATCCCAGGCACTGACCCGTACTGTGCATATTCCCACAATAGGCCAGCACTGTGCCCATACACTGGTCTCCCCTCCTACAGCACGTGCTCCCGATCATACAGGAGTCCGGGTGATTGACAGCAGCTGCTGCCCAATATATCAGAATCCCTACAGTATGGAAACTGGCCCTTCGGCCAAACAAGTCCATACCGACCCTCCAAACAGTAACTTGCACAGACCCATTCCCCTACCCTATATTTACCCCAGACTAATGTAACTAATATTATGGGCAATTTAAAATGGCCAATTCACCTGTCCTGCACATCTTTGGGATTGTGGGCAGAAACCGGAGCACCCAGAGGAAACCCGCTTAGACACGGGGAGAATGCACAAATTCCAGGTTTGGCTGGAATCAAAACCGGGTACCTGGTGCTGTGAGGCAGCAGTGCTAATCATTGAGCCGTCTCTATGGACGGGAAGGGGCGGAGCTGGAGAACTGGGGTAATGGGATTGTAAACAATGAATGAATGTGGAGGACACTGGGGGATGGACAGGTCAGTGAGGGACAGGAGCAGTGCAGCAGCAGGAGGGGATCCTGGACAAACTGAGCAATGGGAGAGTCTGACAGGAGAGAAACTACAGGAAGGTTCTGTTTAGAGGCTGAGGCAGGGACAGCTGGGAGACAGTATGGCCTGGTGGCTTGGGCAGGTTTTCTAATCAGCCTCTTCAAAGATGCTGTTCCTCAACTCTGAGCCCGATCCTCCTGGTCCAGAGGTAAGGACACTGCCACCATTTCCTGGTGGGCAAGGGATACGGGGACCGCCTTTCAAAAAGGAACTCAATTGTGTTGGTGACATTAACAAGACTCAATACACAGTCACAGACAAAATGCTGGCATACTTGAACTTCATCCCGAATATTAACACCTATAACTGGGTAACGCAGACCCCGATGTACAGAGTTAAATCCTGGATATTAATAACAGCTTTGTGCATGGGAAATCATGTCTCATGAATCTGACTCAGTTTTTTTTGAAGAAGTAACAAAGAGGATTGCTGAGGTCAGAGCATGGACATGATCTACATGGACTTCAGTAAGGCGTTCGACACGGTTCCTCACGGGAGACTGGTCAGCAAGGTTAGATCGTATGGAGTACAGAACTGGCCCGAAGGTAGAAGGCAGAGGGTGCTTTTCAGGCTGGAGGCCTGTGACCAGTGGAGTGTCACAAGGATCGGTGCTGGATCCACTACTTTTCGCCATTTATATCCATGATTTGGATGTGAACATAAGTATTGTAAGTAAGTTTGCGGATGACACCAAAATGGGAGGTGTGGTAGACAGGGAAAAAGATTACCTCAGAGTGCAAGGGGATCTAGATCAGATGGGTGATGGGCTGAGGAGTTCAGTTTAGAAAAATGTGAGGTGCTGCATTTTGGAAAAGCAAACTTTAGCAGGCCTTTACAGTTAATAGTAAGTTCCTGGGGAGTGCTGCTAAACAAAGAGCCCTTGGGAGTGCAGGTTCATAGTTCCTTGACAGTAGAGTAGCAAGTAAATCGAATAGTGAAGGCGGCGGTTGGCCGGCTTGTCTTTATTGGTCAGAGCATTGAGTATAGGGGTTGGGAGGTCATATTGCGGCTGTACTGGACATTGATTCGGCAACTTTTGCAATATTCCATCGAATTCTGTTCTCCTTCCTATCATGTTTAAGAACATCCATCTGAAAGAGGTCAGAAAAGAAGTATAGCATGTTGCCAGGGTTGGATAGGCTGTTTTCTCTGGAGCTTCAGAGGCTAGACAGTGATCTAAAAGAGATTTTAAAAATCAGGCCGGGCATGGATAGGGTAAATAGACAAGATATTTTCCCTCCAGTGGGGGAGTACAGAACTAGGGGTTTGGGAGGGAGGGTAGGCAGACAGGGAGTGGGTGGATTGACAGGGGTGGGACAGCAATGGGTAGGGAAAGAGAGGGGGGATAGAGAGGGGTGGCACAGAAACAGGTGGGGACAGAAAGTAGGATTAGAGAGGAGGGGAACAGAGGGGGCGACTGATGGTGGGGGGGAGACGCGGTGGGCGACTGACAGGAGGGGGCAACCGACGGGGGGGGTGCGACCGACAGGGTGGGGGGCGCGACCGACAGGGGAGGGGGGAACAACCGACAGGAGAGGGGCAACCCACTGGAGGGGGCAAACGACAGAGAGGAGGGACAGACCGAGGGGGTGACAGATGGGGGATCAGACCGACAGAGGGGAGGACGACCCATGAGGGGGTGGGGCGACGACAAAGAGGGGGGGAACAGACAGAGCGGGGGGGGGGGGGAGACGGGGAGGAAGATGGAGAGTTATTTTATAGATCTACAACTCAACCCTGTTTGTGTTTTGTCCTCCTCACCTTAATTCCCTCTGAAGGGCTCAGAACAACTGCATAGTTCCTGGAAAGTTTCAGGGAGATCAGGTGCTGAACATGGAATTTGGGACACTAACATTGAATGGAATGTGCTGGTCAATAAATGGACTCTGGTTCGACTCCACTGTCTGTGTGGTGTTTGCACATTCTCCCTGTGTGTCTGCGTGGGCTTCCTCTGGGTGCTCTTAATTTCCTCCCACAAATCCAAAGCCATGCAGGTTAGGTGGATTAGCTTTGGGTAATGGTAGGTTACAGAGTTAGGGTGGAATGCTGTTCCGATGGTTGGTATGGTCTCATGGGGCGAAAGGCCTGCTTCCACACTGCAGGGATTCTGTCACTGAGTATAGGGGTTAGGAGGTCACGTTGTGGCTGAGTAGGGCATTGGTCAGGCCAGTGTTAGAATACTGCATTCAATTGTAGTCTCCCTGATTTCAGAAAGATGTTACCAGTATATGACTCAACCTCTTAATGGCAAGTTCTTGGGAAGTATTGACAAACAAACAGACCGTGCAGTGTAGGTTAATAGTTCCTTGAAAGTGTAGTTGAAGGTAGACAGGTCAGTGAAGGTGGTGTGCGGTATGCTAGCTGTTATTGGGCAGTGCATTGAGTACAGGAGCTGGGAGATCATGTTTCGGTTGTACAGTTTATTGGCTTGGCCACTTTTGGAATGCCCGCTGCTTTCAATTCCAGTCTCCCTGCTATAGGAAAGATGTTGGGAAACTTGAAAGAGTTCAGAAAAGATTTACAAGGGTGTTGCCAGATTGGAACATTTGAACCATAGGGAGAGTGTGAATAAGCTGAGGCTATTTCCCTGCAGCACTGGACACGTTAGGTGGCTTTAATCGAACGTTATCAAATTATAAGGATCAATGATAGGGTGACTAGTCATGGTTTCTTTTTTCCCAGGGTAGGGGAATCCAAACGAAAACGTAAATCTTTTTTCCAAGGTGGAAATGACAAATTCTAGAGCCACACATTTAAGAGAGGGAGCAAGTTTAAAGGAGATGAAAACCGGAACAACTGCAGATGTTGTAAACCAGGAAGAGAAACAGAAGCTTCTGGAAACGCTCAGCAGGTCTAGCAGCATCTGTGAAGAGAAATCAGCGATAACGTTTCTGAGGGTGACCAGACCTGAAACTTTAACTGATTTTTTTCACAGATGCTGCATGACCTGCTGAGCATTTCCAACAATATCTGTGCAAGTTTAAAGGGAGTTGTGTCAGACAAGTGTCTTGTGCAGAAGGTGGTCAGTGACTAGAATGTATTCTCTTGGGAGATGGGAAAAGCAGAAACAATCACAGTTTAAGAGGCATTCGGACAGACACATAAGCAGGCATAGGTTATCAGGGATATGGATCATGTTACAGGCAGATGGAATTAGTTTGGGATGGCATTATGATCTGCACAGACACGATGGGCTGATTACTCTGGTGCTGTAACTGTTATGTTTTCCAGGGGTTAGAATGTTTTTTGAAGTAACAAAAATGATTGATGAGGGCAGACTGGTCGACATGATCAACGTGGACTTTAGTAAGGCATTCGGCAAGCTTTCTCATGGAGACTGGTTAGCAAGGTTAGGTCTCATGGAATAAAGCAGAAACCAGCTATTTGAGTACAGAACTGGCTCAAAAGTAGAAGACAGAGAGTGGTGGCGGAGGGATGCTTTTCAGACAGGAGGCCTGTGGAGTGTCACAAGGATTGGTGCTGTATCTATTATTTTCCGTCATTTATATCAATGATTTGAATGTAAACACAGGAGGTATTAGTAATTTTGCAGATGACGCCAAAATTGGAGGTTTAGTGGACAGTGAAAAAGATGACCAAGGCTGCAATGTTTCCTGCAGGTATCACCATTTCAGATGCTGCCCGACCTGCTGGGGATCTCCAGCACTTCTTGGGTTTGTTGCAGATTCCCACCATTTTGCTGAAGCACTGGAGACAGAGAGCTGTACAGCTCCAGATTTTGTTGACTCTGATTCCTGGGATGTCAGGACTGATGGATGAAGAGGGACTCAATCCTCGTTTAATCCTCCTTTCCTTTGGTTTTCGGAGCCGCTGACTACATCACTAATATTCTACCTCCCACTCTCTGTCCTGAATCTGACCCATCTAACCTGACACTTTAGCTCCCACCCCCCTGCCAGACTAGTTAATACCTCACCAATGGAACTGGCAATAGCGCCCCCCCCCCTCCCCAGGAGATTTGACCCAGCTCTGCCCAGGGGTAACCGGTCAGGCTGGTACAGTTCCCACCTAACCCAGAAACGCTCCCAATGCCTGAAGAATCTAAACCCTTCCATGGTACACCATTTCTCCAGCCACATATCCGGCTGATCTACCCTCTTATTCCTGCTCTCACTAGCACATGGCACTGGGAGCAAGTCTGACATCATTTCATTTCAGGAGCTGCATTATAATGTGTCCCTGCTCTCCCAATATCCAGCTTTCAAACACTCATCCCTTTGTTTCATGCTGTCGTTGGTATTGATGTGTTTACCCTCCAGCTCCAGAATGTCCTGTAGCTGCACCATGATATCGCGGATCCTATCACCAGGGAGATAACATACCATCCTGGATTCATGGCTGTGGCCATAGAAGTGCCTGTCTGTATCACTGACTATTGAATCCCCTGTCACTATCTTTCTTCCCGTTCTGGGCAGCAGAGCTATCTACGGTGTCATGAAATTGGCTGTTGCTGATTGCCTCTGAGACCAACACATACGCACACACCCACACGAATCCCAAGCGGTATACAGTATCTGTTTGGGAAGGGAATAACCACTGGGAACTCCTGCACTTCCTTCCTGAGCCTTTTACTTGATCTGATGGTCCCCCATTCCCTTTCTGCCTGTGTAACCCTCACCTGCAGTGTGACTAACTCACTGAACATGCTGTCCATAACATTCTCAGTATTGCAGATGCTCCACAGTGAGTCCACTCACAGCTCCAGGTCTGAAAAGCAGTTTCCCAGTAGCTGCTGATGGGCACATTTCCTGCACACATAGCCCGTCAGGGACACTGGAAACATCCCTAATTTTCCCACATTGTACAAGAGGAGCACACCATGGGTCTGAGGGCTCCTGTCACACAGGCTCTCTAGATTCAGCTAGTTACTCCCATTTAGAGAATTTAAATGAGCGAGCAATCTTCCTACCCTTCAAACATTGTAATCAAAATCCCGTATTCTTTACTTAAGTTGATACGTTATACCTTAAAAACTGTTACAAAATTTCCACAGGTATCGCTTACAAACTGGCTGTTCCCTTTGGGACCATGTGAATTTCTGAATGGGCTGAAACAAAACGGAGTTTCAGCTTCACATTCTCCCTGTCCCACCTCGCTCTGTTTACACCCAACTCCAAAATACTCATTGAGCCAAGCAGCCCTCACAGTGCAGCCCTGTCATTTTCATTGTCTGCTCACCCCTACACTGCCCTCAGCCTCCTGTACTGTTCCAATACATCTCAATGGGAGCTCAGGAAAAGCATCTCATCTTTCAATTCAATCCTTTGTAGCCCCAGAGTCAACATGGACCTCAGCAGTTTTTGGGTGAACAGACAGTTGTTAGAATCTGGAACATTCCACCTAAAACGGTACTGGAATTTGTGTTTATAAGGAGCTGCAGGGAATTGAAAATAAGGAGTTTACAGGTTAGCATCATGAAGTGGGTGATTGGGACTAAATCTGACAGTCCCTACAAAGAGACGAAGTGCAATCTGGACAAATCTATGCTCCCCCTCAGACCAAAACAGACTCTGAGCTTCCAGTTGCCTGCCACTTTAACACACGAGCCTGTTCCCTGGCCAACATCTGTCTCATTCTTAATGCAGTGTTCCAGGGAAGCTTGATGCAGAACACTCCAGAACATACCAAATGGCCCTGTATTTCAAGGACAGCAATTTCCCCTCCCATGTGGTCAACAATACCCTTCAGTGTATCTCCACCACTTCCTGCACCTCTGCTCTTGAACCCCACCCCTCCAACCGCAGCAAGGATAGAACCCCCAAGTCCTCGCTTTTCAGCCAGATACAACACATCATCCTCTGCCATTTCCACCACCGACAATCAGACCCCACCAACAGAGATATCTTTCCCACCACACCCCTTTCAGCATTCCTCAGAGACCATTCCCTGTGACTTCCGCATTAGATCCATGCTCCCCACCAACCCATCCTCCACTCCCAACACCTTTGCCTGCCATTGCAAGAGGTGTGAAACCTGTGCCCACACCTTCCCCTCACCTCCATCCAAGACACCAGAGGTCCCTTCCACATCCAGCAGAGATTTTCCTGTACATTGAATAACCTCATCTATTGTGTTCATTGCTCTCTACAATGGGGAGACAGGACGCCAACTTGCAGAATGTTTCAGGGAACCTTTCTGGGAGACGTGCACCAATCAACCCCACTGTCCTGTGGTCAACCATTTCTACAACCCACCCTCTCACTCTGCCAAGGACATGCATGTCCTGGGCCACCTCCACCACAAAATCCTAGCTACATGACTCCTGGAGCAAGAATACCTCATCTTCTACCTTGGGACCCTTTAAGTACAGAATCAATGTTTCATCATTTCCCCTCCCCCCACCATATCCCAGATCCAGCCCTCCAACTCAGCACCACCCTCTTGAACAGTCCCACCTGTCCATCTTCCTTCTTAATTACCCACTCCACCCTCTCACCATTACCCTCCACCAGCATCTTCCTATCGCCTTCCCAACTACCTTCTCGCCAGCCCCACACACACATCCTATTATCTGTCAACCCTCTTCCCCACTCAGAATCCTGCTGAAGGGCTCAGGCCCAATATGTCAATTCTCCTGCTCCTTGGATACTGTCTGACCGGCTGTACTTCTCCTGCGCCAAACTTCAACGTAAGCTGGAAGAACAAACCTCATTTTGTACTTGGGGGACCCTTCAGGCCTCTGACCTTAAAACTGAATTCATTAATTTTAGGTCCTAAGTCTCCCACGTCCTTGCGCCCTAGTGCCCCACCCCACACACCAGGCCTTGTTATTACATAGCCTGCCATTACACATTACCTATGGTTAGTCACTAACAGTCTCCATTAACATCTATTCACTCTCCCCAGCCAGATCATTATTCATTCCTTTGTCCAATTGCTGCTATATCTCTTTTTGGACTATATCACCACCTATCATTTACTCCTTAACCCCTACCTTCTGCATATAAACTGACATTTTTTCTCAGTGACATCAGTTCTGAGGAAGGGTCAGCGGATCCAAAATGTTAACTCTGATTTCTCTTCACAGATGCTGCCAGACCTGCTGAGCTTTTCCAGTACCTTCTGGTTGTTGTTTCTGATTTAAGCATCCACAGTTCTTTTGGTTTTCATTTACTGGGAGTTTCTAATTCAGGTCTAGCAGCCTACATCATGAGTTTATAAACCCTCCCAGTCCACACTAACTCCATTTCTCTCCCACTCCCTTCACACTCACTGGGTCTCTTCCCAACCCCTGCCCAGTGACACTGCACCTGCACAGCTCATGGTCACATGCTGGCCTGTTGGCAACACCCCTCATTCACTCCCATTGGCTGGAGGATTACATCTAGTCTCCTATTGTTCTGAAGCTGCCGTCAATCAGCCAGGCCCCATTGTGACATGAGTGGTGGGATCCTCCCAGGAGTGTGGGAGGCTGAGGGGTAACCTCAGAGAGGTTTATAAAATCATGGGAGGCATTGATGAGATAAATAGACAAGGTCTTTTCCCTGGGGTGGGGGAGTCCAGAACTAGAGAGCATAGGTTTAAGGTGAGAGGGGAAAGATATAAAAGGGACCCAAGAGACTACTTTTTTCATGTAGAGATGGTGCGTGTATGGAAGCTACTGTCAGGGGAAGTGGTGGCAGCTAGTACAGTTACACCATTTGAAAGGCATCTGGATGGGTATGAATAGGAAGGGTGTAGAGGGATTTGAGCCAACTGCTGCCATATCGTACTAGATTAGGATAGGATATCTGGTCGGCACGGACGAGTTCGACTGAAGGGTCTGTTTCCGTGCTGTATATGTCTGTGGCTCTGCCCTGGGATGAGCTTCATCATTCACAGTGAATGGGGCAGTATCACAGAGCACAGGGGTTGGGGGCTATTCAGCCCATTGCGGCTATACTCTCTCCCTGTGGACATGCTGCCAATCTGCCCTTCCTCCCCTCCCATTTACCCGTAGCACTCCAAATTTATCCTCAAATAGTTAAATTCCGAGATGTACAGCACAGAAACAGACCATTCAATCCAACTCATCCATGCCACCCATTTATCCCAAATTAATCTTGTCCCATTTGCCAGCACTTTGCCCATATCCTTCTAAACTTTTCTTAATCACGTACCCAGTCAGATGCCTTTCAAATGTTGTAATTGTACCAGCCTCCACACTTCCTCTGGCAGCTCATTCCATATTCAGCTTGAAAACATTGCCCCTAAGATCCCTTTAAAATCTCTTGCCTCACACCTTAGGCTTGTGCCCTCTAGTTTTGTACTCACTTAACCTTGGGAAAAGACCCTGGTTGTTCACCCTATCCATGTCCTTCACGATTTTATGTACCTCGAAGGTCATCTCTCAGCATCCAATGATGCAGGGAAAACAGCCCCAGCCTATTCAGCCTCTCCCTATAGCTCAAATCCTCAACCCTGGCAACACTTTTGCACATCTTTTCAGAATCCTTTCATGTTCTGTAATATCACTCCTACAGCAGGGAGACCAGGACTGAAAGCAGAATTCCAGATGTGGCTGAATCAATGTCCTGTAGAGCTGCAAAACAATGTCCCAACTCCAATACTCAATGCACTGACCAAGTACACCAAACGCCTCCTTCACTACCCTGCCTATCCATGATTCCACTTTCAAAGAACTATCAACCTGCACGACAAGGTCTCTTTGTTCAACAACACTCCCCAGGACCTTCCCATTAAATGTATAAGTCCTGCCCTGATTTGTTTTTTCAAAATGCAGCACCTCACATTTATCTGAATTCACTCCACCTGCCACTCCCCAGCCCATTTGATTGAAGTCCCATTGTACTCTGAGGTAACCTTCTTCCCGATCCACTTCCTCCAGATCCAATTTGGTGTCTATGTAAAGTCACGAACCATAGGAATCATTGATATAAATGATGAAAAGCAGTGAACCCTGCACCGATCCTTACACCATATTGCTCATCACAGGCTTCCAGTCCGAAAGGCAACCCTTCACCACTATCCTCTGTCTCCAACCTTACAGCCAATTTTATATCCAAATAGCTAGTTCTTCCACCTTGAATGTCTTTCTGAAGTCCAAGTTAGTGATTTCCATACACAAAGCCATGCTGACTGTCCCTAATCATTTCTTACCTTTCCAATTACATCTAAATCCTATCCCTGAGAAGCCCTTCCAACAACTTACCTGACTCCAGGCTCACCAGTGTATTGTTCCCTGACTTTTCCTCATCACCTTTCTCAAATAATGGCGCCAGTCTTCCAGCACCTCGGTGATACAAATATCTCAGCGAGGGACCCAACTATCACTTCCCTAGCTTCCCACAAAGTTCTGGGATTCACCTGATCATGTATCAGGGATTTATCAATCTTGATGCATTATACAAGTTCCAGTGCCTCATAACTTATATGGACACTTGTCAAGTTATCCCTATTTATTTCTCCAAACTCTCTCACTTCCATATCCTCCTTCAGTAAAAGCGGACATGAAATACGCAGATAGTATCTCTCCTGCCTCCTGCAGATCCATAGACAATTTTGTTGATCTTTGAGGGTCCCTATTCTCTGCCTGGTTACTCTTTTGTCCTTAGTGTATTTCTAGAATCTCTTTGGATTTTCCCCAAACCCATTTCACAAAGCTCTCTCGTCCCCTTTTTGCCCTCTTAGTTTCCCTCGAGTATACTCCTACTGCCCCTATATACCTCTAGGTATTCACACAAACCCAGCTGTCTGGACTTGCCATATCCCTCCTTCATTTTCTTGACCAGAGCCACAATTCCTCTTGACAGCAGCATTCCTTACACTTCCCAGCCTCGTCCTTAACAGGAACATACTGTCTATATACTCATTGTCGCAGGCCTATGGGGGCAATGGCAGATGAAGACAGAGAAACAATCAATCATTCTCAGTAAAGAGGCAGTGCTGGGAAAGATACCAGCCGAAAGGTAGATGGGTCTCCTGGCCGTGATGGAATGCATCCCCGGGGACTGTAAGGAATGGCAGTGGGTAAATAGCAAATACACTCGTGATAATTCACTAAAATTTGCTGACTCTGGGACGGTTCTAACAGATTGGAAAGCTGCAAATGTGATGCCAATATTTTAAAATGGACGTGTCAGCATAACTTCTGTAGTGGGGGAAATGTCTGATCTCTCAAGAAAGAAATAGTGAGCTATGTGGATAGAAATTGTCTCATCGAGCAGACACAGCATGGATTCATGAAAAGTGGACGACACTAAGATGAGTGGTAGAGCAATGTGTGCAGAGGCCACTGTCAGTCTGCACAGGGATACAGAGAGGTTAATTGAGTGGTTAAGGGTCTGGCAGATGGAGGACAATGTTGGGATATGTGAGGTCATCCATTTTGGTCAGACTAACAACAAACTGGATGATGAAATGGTGAAAACATGCAGCAGGCTGCTGTACAGAGGGAGCTGGGTGTCCTTGTGCATGAATCACAGGAAGCTGGTTTGCAGGTACAGCAGGTAATTAAGGCAGTGAAGGGAATATTGTCCTTCATTGCTAGAGGGATGGTTATGCTGCAGCTGTACAGGGGGCTGGGGAGGCCACACCTGGAGTACTGTGTACAGGTTTTCGTCCCCTACTTCAGGAAGGATGTAATGGCGCTGGAGGGGGTGCAGAGCAGGGTCACTAGTTTGAGTCTGGAGTTGAAAGGGTTGCCTTCTGAGCAGAGATTGACAAAACTGGCATGATCCTCATTGGAATTTAGAATAATGGGAGATTGTATAGGAAAAATATAAAATTATGAAAGGAGTAGATAAGATAGAAGCAGGGAGGTCATTTCCACTGTGGACTGGACAAACTATGGTGCATCAGATTTAGGACTGAGTTCAGGAGAAACTTCTTCAGCTAAAGGGTTGTGAATCTGTGGAATTCCCAGCTGATTGAAACAGTTGAGACTTTCATCTTGAATGTCTTTAGGTCAAAATGTAGATTTACGAACAGGAAAGGAATTAAAGGTTATGGGAGAGAGCAGTAAAGTGGAGCTGAGATCAGCCCTGATCTTATTGAATGGCAGAGCAGGCTGGAGGGGCCAGATGGCCTCCTCCTGCTCCTATTCCTTATGTTACGTTCCCACTTTTCAGCCGTCCCTTTACCTGGGAATAGCAAAGAAGTATTGAAAGATTTTATCTTGTTCAATCACAATGCACCTTTATCCAATTTAGAACAGCAACTTTTAGATCTGGTCTATTCTTTTTTGGAACTATTTTAAAACTATTATAATTATCAGAGAATCCAGACAGTGGGGAAGCAGGTCATTCAGCCCATCACATCCGCACTGACCCTCAGAGACTCCCACCCTACCCATGTAATGCTGCCTTTCCCATGGATAATCCACCCAACCTGCACATCCCTGAACACTGTGGGTAATTCAGCCTGGATAATCCACCTAACCTGCACATCCCTGAACACTGTGGGTAATTCAGCCTGGATAATCCACCCAACCTGCACATCCCTGAACACTGTGGGTAATTCAGCCTGGATAATCCACCTAACCTGCACATCTTTACATAGTGGGAGGAAACCAGAGCAATCAGATGAAACACACGCAGATATTAACAATAAGGTGATCAATCCTTTCTTATTTCCCAGTTCCGTCCAAATAATTTCACTGAACTTACTCCCATGAATATCGTCCCCAAGCACAACTCTAATGCTATCCCTAACCAAAAACACCACTCGTCCTCCTCTCGTCCCCCTTTCTATCCTTCCTATAGCATCTATACCCTGGAACATACAGCTGCCAGTCACATCCATCCCTGAGTCATATTTCTATAATACCGATGATATCCCAGTCCCATGTTCAAACCATAACCTGAGCGCATCTGCCTTCCCTGTCAGGCCTCTTGCATTGAAGTAAATGCAGTGTAACTGCTCGGTTCTACCGCGTTCTGCCTTGACTGTTTGATTTCTGAACTGTACCAGCCTCAGACTTACCTCCTTTCTCACTATCTCTTTAGGTTTACCCCCACTCCCTCACTGGTTTAATGCCTCCCGAGTAGTACTAGCAAATCTCCCTGCCTGGATATTAGTCACCTTCCAATTCAGGGACAATCCATCCTTCTTATTCAAGTCACTTCTACTCCAGAGGAGAATTCAATGACCAAAAGATGTGAATCCTTCTGCCCTACACCAGATCTTTAGCCAATCATTCATCTCCTCCATCCTGCTATTCCTACTCTCACTAGCATGTAGCATTGGGAGTAATTCAGATATTACGACCGAGTATCTACTTTTTTATATTCCAGGCTAATTTGCTATATTCTCTCATCAGGACCTATCTTTTCTCTTCCTGTGTCATTGGTACCAATGTCCAATGACCTCCCACTGGTTATTCTACCCTTTAAAGAATATTCTGCCACCAATCTTTTCTGAACCTTTCAAGTTCCACAACATCCTTCTGATAGGTGGAGAACAGAATTGCACTCAATATTGTAAGAGTGGCCAAACCAATGTCCTGTACAGCCACAACATGACTGCCCAACTCCTGTACTCACTGCTCTGACCAATAATGTAAATCATACCAATCACCTTCACTATCCTATCCACCTGCGACTCTACTTTCAAGGAATTATGAACCTGCACTGTAAGGAAACTTTGCTCAGTAACACTCCCTCGGACCTGACCATTAAGTCTATCAGTCCTGCTCGGCTTTGCTTTTCCAAAAAGCAGCACCTCACATTTATCTAAATTAAACTCCATCTGCCACTCCTCAGCCCATTTCCCCATCTGATCAAGATCCCATTGAAACCTGAGGTACCCTTCTTCACTGCCCACTACACCTCCAATTTTGGTGTCACCTGGAAACTTACTAACAATCCCTCCTATGTTCACATCCAAATCATTTATGTAAATGATGAGAAGTAGTGGACCCAGCACCGACCCTTGTGGCACTCCAGTGGTCACAGTCCTCCAGTCCGAAAAACAACCTTCTACCACCACCCTCTGTCTTCTACCTTTGAGGCAGTTCTATATTCCAAATGGCTAGTTCTCCTGGTATGGTGAGATCTCATCTTGCTAACTAGTCTTCCATGGCGAACCTTGTCGAACGCCTTACTGAAGTCCATATAGATCCCATCTACCGCTCTGCCCTCAAAAATCCACTTTCTTACTTCTTCATAAAACAGCTCAGTCAAGTAAGTGACATGATTTCCCGCACACAAAGCCATGCTGACTATCCCTAATCAGTCCTTGCTTTTCCAAATACATGCAAATCCAGTCCCTCAGGGTTCCCTCCAACAACTTGTCTGGCACCAACATCAGGCTCACAGGTCTGTAGTTCCCGGGCTTGTCCAAACCGCCTTCATTAAACAGTATCATCATATTAACCAACCCCCAGTCTTCTGGCACCTCAGCTGTGACTATCGCTGATACAAAAATCTCAGCAAGGGGCCCAGCAATCACTTCCCTAGCTTCCTACAGAATTTTAGGACACACCTGATGAAATCCTGGGCATTTATCCACCTTTCTGCGTTCCAAGACATCCAGTACCACCTTCGCTGTAATATGGACATTTTTCAAGGTGTCACCATCGATTTCCAACATTCTATATCTTCCATATCCTTCTCCACAGTAAATGCTGATGCAAAATACTTGTTTAGTATCCCCTCCCCACCCCATCGCCTGCAGATCCACACACAGGCTGCCTTGCTGATCCTTGAGGAGCCCTATTCTGTCTCTAGTAACCCATTTGCTCTTAATGTATTTATAAAAACCCTTTGGATTGTCCTTACCCTATTCGCCAAAACTGTGTCCTGTCCCCTTTTTGCCTTACTGATTTTCCTCTTAAGTATACTTCTATTGCCTTTATACTAGAAGGATGTTCTGGATTGGAATAAATGCCAAATATTTCATCTTGATAAAAGGGCAGGACTTACACTGATTAAAAGTCGGGCCTTGCATAGTGATATAGAACAAAGAGACCTCGGGGTTCAGATCTTTGCAGTTTATGTCACATGTAGACAGGGTTGTTCAGAAGATGTATAGCACACTTGCCTTCATTGCTCACACCTTTGAGTATAGGAGTTGGGACATTACATTGAGGTTGTACAGGATGTTGGTGAGGCCTCTTCTGGAATACTGTGCTCAGTTCAGGTTGTGCTGTTATAGGACAGATGTTATTAAGTCGGAGCGGGTTCAGAAGAGATTTACCAGGATGTTGATGGGAATGGATGCTTTCGGTTATAAGGAGAGGCTAGGTAGGCTGGGACCTCTTTCACTGGGGTGTAGGAGGCTGAGGGGTGACCTTATTGGAGGTTTATAAAATCCTGAAGAGTATAGGTAATGTGAACAGCAGGTGCCCTTTCCAGGAGGGGGCGCGATTCAAGAGTGGGTGAGAAAAGGAAGACCCTAAAAAGACGTTCCGGATTTTACTTTTTGTTTTTGTACAGAGAGTGATTCACATGTGGAATAAACTAGCAGAGGACGTGGTAGCTGTGAATACAATTACAATTTAAGGGTGGCACAGTGGCTCAATGGTTAGCACTGCTGCCAGGGACACAGGTTCAATTCCTGCATTGGGTGGCTGTCCATGCGGAGTTTGGATATGCTTCCCCGTGTCAGCGTGAGTTCCTCCAGGTGCTCCCGTTTCTTCCCACAAGCCACAGATGTACAGGGTAGGTGAACTGGCAGTCCTCAATTGCCCATAGTGTTCAGGGATGATTGGGTTTAGTGAATTAGTAAGGGGTAAATGTAGAGTAAAACGGTAGGGGAATGGGATTCTAAGAGGAAAAAGCATTTGGACCTGTATATCGATAGGGAATGCTTGGATGGATTTGGACTAAGTGGAGGTAGATGCGATTAGTTCAGTTCGAATTTATGGTTGACACGGACTGGTTGGAACACAGGGTGTGTGTCAGTGCTGTATAACGTTCTGACTCTATCGCTCGTTATCTCTGTAAATTCCTCTATGCTCGGAACTCTCCGTCAATGCCACCTCATCCAGTCTTACAACTCTTCCTTATCTCGATAATTCCTCTCCAGCCTCAAAACTCAAAAAAGTCTATCAGAAATATCTCTATCTCTGTAACATCCTCAATCCTCAGAATCCTCTCCAACTTTCATCTCCTCCAGCTTCATTACTCTCCCTATCTCTAATCCCCTCCAGTCTCTCAAAGCTCTGCTATATGTGCCTTTTTTATTTCCAGCCTTCAGGATTCCCAATGTTTATTTCTCACTTGATGACGGCCCTTTCCGATTCTGTGCTGAGCTTCTGAATTCTTCCTTAAACCTCTCAATCTCCTTTTCCTCCCAAAACATCGGCCAATAATCTGTCATCTACTCTAGTATCACCCTTTCTGACCTGAAGTCCAATGGAGCCTGTCATATTCCTATAATAAACATCTTAGCGGTCTACAGAACAGAAAAAGGCTCTGGTAGTACATCGGGTCTGTGACAAAGAAAACTACCACCTAACTGTCCTCATCTATTTTCCAATAATTGTGGAAAAGTCTCATCTATCATGGCATTGCAAGTGCACACTAAATACATCTCAAATGCTACCGGGATTTCTGTGTCTCCCACCCTTACAGACAGTGAGGTTCAATGCAACTGTTGCTCGATGAGGACATCACCCACAGGAACACAGAGCAGCTGGGTCTGTGCAAACCAGAGATCACCCACACATTGGGAAGGATGGCAGGGTCCCTGAGGGGGGGGCACAGGAGATTTACCAGGATGGTTCAAGGAATGGGGGATTTTAGTTGCAGAGACATGGGTGTTGTTAATAAATATCAAGAATATCCATCTACAATAGATGGACTCTTGTTCTCAACCTCTCCCCTTGCCTGGGCTGTGGTAACCTTCAGGTTAAACCCACCACCAGACATTTCTCCCTAATGAGAGAGCAGCCCTATGGTCTGGTCAGACAATGCTGCCTTTCCCTTTTACACAGTGATGCCACTGTACCCTGGGGATGGGGAGAGGGAACGCTGAAGGTGGTGGATGGGACACCACTCAGGCACAGTGCTTTGTCCTGGAGGATGTTCACTTTAATATTGTTGGGGTCTGCACTGATGCAGGCAAGTGGGAATGTTCCAACACAATCCTGATGTGTGCCTTATAGGGAGCAAACAGACATTGGGGAATCAGGGGTTTGGGGAAACAGATTGTTCTCCTTGTAGCAGAGGAAATTGCGGGTGCCCTGTGACAGAGGGGTTTACAGATTTAGAATAATCCACCTTACACTCATGAGTTCATCAGAAAAGGATTACAGGACACATATTGAAGACTTGGGGGAGATCTACTGAGAGTGTGGGGTGATTCAAAAGAGGACATTTATGCAGCAAATGGGAATGAGCTGGAATACAATACTCACACACAATGTGAATATCCAGCTCCTGATGAATTGAGTAATTTTGTCACAGTTTGGCGTTACAATTACTGAGATTACCATCTGAATGTCCACCTGTAATACACGTTTATAAAACTGTCACTGTCAGTTCATTTAAGAAACTCTCACCACCCCCTCCTCCTGGCCCAGGATGACTGGACACATTACCCCTTGTGGGGGTCAGCAGTTAGTTCAGGGGGAAATCTGTATGGGTTTCTGTGAGTTTCCACACTGGGTCTTCATGTGACTGAACAGGGCAGATCTTTGACACATGGGACACAATGTTTCAAGAGTCAGTGCGATGTGGAGAGCAGGATGTGTGCTTCCTTTTCTTTCCTTCCGTGCTGCCGCTGTGCCTCATCAATTAGACAGGGGGGGTGAAAGGCTCATGCAGCTCGATGGGCAAGTTGTCTCCATTCTGACCCATGAGCAGCAAGCTCCTCCCAGTCATTCCAAAGAGTCTCTCTGAAAAGGTAACAACTGCTTCCCACTGCCCAGTGCTCCCAGGAAATGTTTAGAAGAATGAGCGGGGAAATCTCTGAGAAAAGGCAGAACGGTAAAGTTCCAAAAGGATTATAAACAGTTTACAGAGAGGGATTCATTGGAGAAGTGGGCAACAAGTTAGCAAATGGAGCATAATTTGGGAAATTGTGAAGTTGCTCATTTTGGAGGAGATAATAAAAGAACAGAGTGCTATGTAAATGGTGGAAACTGTCGAAAGCTGCACCACAAAGGGACCAGGGGTAATTGCGTAGGAAACACAGTTATAACAGGGAATCAGGATGGGGAATGGAACGTTGTTTCTTATTACAAGGAGTTTTCAGTGTAAGTGTTTGGAGTATATACCTGAGAGTAACTTTACAAAGTGCGAGTGAGACCACATCTGGAGTAATGACAGAAGTTTTGGTCCCTTTATTTAAGGGAATACATAATTTCATCCGAGGCATTTCAGAAAAGATTAACTGGGATGATCCCTGGCTTGTAGGGATTATCTTTTAAGAAAAGGCTGAAAATGTTGGGACTCTACTCACTGGATTTGGGAAGAATGAGAGGTGATCTCATTGTAACATGCAGGATTCTTAAGGAGTTTGACAGGGTAAATACTGAGAGGATGTTTCCCATCATGAGGGATCTGGAATCAGATACTCGGATAGTCACGGAATCAAGGGTTCTGTTTTAGATTCGTCAAGTTTAAGGCAACATCAACACGGGTCAGGGGTTTCAGTAGCAATGGAGCTGGGGTGAAGGGGGGGGGGGGGAAAGCAACGTTTTAGAGATTGGAATTCCTGGTGTTTGTGATTGTGTAGATACCTGATCAGAAGGTCACCTTGGGGTTACAGATATGAGAGCAATATTGTGAAGAGTGTAGTTCTGCCTCAGACAGTTCCCAGGGAGAGGGAGGGGCTCAGCAGTAAGGGAAAGGAATTTGTAATAGCAACTGAAGGCAATGGGTTTAACCATTTCAATGTTCCGTTGCAGGAAATTGCAGCCAATCGCGTAGTGGGAGTGTGATGAGCAGTTTGATAACTGAGTAATGGAGAGGGATGATGGGGAGGGAGAGCTAGGCATTGTCAGTGTACATGTGAACCCTCAGACGGTGCTTTTGGACGATGTCACCTCCTGACAGTATGTGGGTGAGAAACAGGAGGGACCAAGAATCGATCCTTGAGGGACACCACATACAAGGAATTTAGAAAGGAATGGGAGAGTGGGGATGGAGTAGGTTTTTCCAACAACGGTGAGGTCAAAATATTACTTCGTAGCAGAATGGGAGAGAAGGACATAACCAGAAAAGACAGACAGACAGAACAAGGAACAATACCTGTGATTTGGTGAGGGGAGGGAGGTGGGGGTGATGTGGAGGAAGAGCCCAACTCCAAAAACACACTTTCTTCATTGGTGACATCACCCAACTCCACCCTAGTCTCAGCTCATTTACTGAATGCAGGGATGGACGAGTATTTATCTCCAGACTTAATTATCCAAACACTCTTGGCCAGCCTCCCACATTCAACTTACATGTAATCTCAAGAGT
The DNA here is from genome assembly GCF_020745735.1 of Hemiscyllium ocellatum. NCBI lineage: Eukaryota > Metazoa > Chordata > Chondrichthyes > Orectolobiformes > Hemiscylliidae > Hemiscyllium > Hemiscyllium ocellatum. The sequence continues at coordinate 68,204 of NW_026869106.1, read as the reverse complement.
ATCTTAAACCCTCCTGCCCAAGTGCTCACTTGTACCAAAACTAGTTGATCCATCGAAAGGCTCCTATTTACAGGCAACAATTTAAAATTCTCACCCTGTGAACATCCCTGTCTCCCTGCACCACACACCCTGCAAGACCTTGACAACTCATTTGTGTTTATTCATTGCTTCACCTGTCTGGCTGTTTCTACTGTTGCCAAGGCAACACTGTCTGGAATTCCCACCTGAACCCTCTCAGACCTGCTTTCCTCTTTTAAGGTGTTCTCGAAAACCTGCTCATTTGGCAATGCTTTTGATCACTTGACCTAGTATCTCAATCTGTGGCCTTATGCCAGAATTTTTCAATAGTATTTCTGTGAAATTATAAACATGATTAAAAAAAACAAACTGTTGCTGATTTGCACATACATTGTCAACTCTTCAATATTGCTGAGTGAATAATCTATAACAGCACTTACCCAACCACATTGTGGGAGCACCTTCACCACATGAACTGCAGCTGGACAGGGAAATCAAACATCACCCTCTCCACAGGCAATGGGGCTTTGGCACTGATCACTGGGATCTGTGGAGGGAGAAACACAGTTGCTATTTCAGGGAGTGCAAAATGCATTATAAGGAGGGAAAACGGGGCAGAATTTGGGATTTTCAAATTTGTGATTCACAATGTGCACTAAGTTCTGTAAAACCTCTCATCCCATACCATGAAAATTTCCTTCTCTTTCTGGTCTATGTCTTTCCTTTCCCCTGCCCTGCACCTTCACACATTTCCAATGCCTTGGCCACAACAACACTGTGCTGTCAGTGAAGTTTATCACGTGGTTGAGTATTGTCCCGCCCCTCATTCACTCCGATTGGTTGAAGGACCAACTGGCACATCCTGGTCCTCCAGCCTCGTTCCCCCGACTCTTATTGGTCCTGCGCTGACATCAATAATCCGAGGCCCATTGTGGGCTGGAGCATGCTCAGTGCTTCCTGCTTTTGCTGCTGTTCATCAGGTATGAGAGAGAGAGAGAGAGGGCTCATCCCTGTTTCTCCTGATGTCAGACAATAACAACAACTACCTGCATTGTATGGAGCCTTTCACATTGACAAATCTCCTAAAATGCTTCACGGATGATGGAAACGTTGATTAAAGAGAACGATTTTTAGATACATCTTTAAGGCGGACAGAGGGGGTGAGGGAGGATATTCCAAAGGTTTGTGTCCTCAGCAGCTCCAATCGTGCAGTGATATAGGTGGGCAACAGCTTACAATGGAGACAGTTAGTGGCTAACCACAGGTTAACAACCTCATGTCGTAGCCACCTCATGTCACAGCCTGTCATTACACACTACCTATGGTTAGCCACTAATAGTCTCCATTAACAGCTAATCACCCTCCCCAGTCAGATCGTTATCCACTCCTTTATCCAACCGCTCTTCTCACTCTATCCCCACCTTTACTCCTTTTATCTTGCCCCCATCCCCCCACACTATCTTCTGCACATAAACGGACTTTTTTTTTCTCAGTAACATCTGTTCTGTGGAAGGGACACCGGATCGTAAACGTTAACTCTGATTTCTCGTCACAGATGCTGCCAGACCTGCTGAGCTTCTCCAGACCCTCCTGGTTGTTGTTTCTGATTTACAGCATCTGCAGTTCTTTTGGTTTTAATTACCGGGAGTTTGTAATTCAGGTCCACAGCCTCTGTCCCAGTCTCTGCTGTCTCTCCCCACCCCCACCCAGTGAGACTGCACCTGCACAGCTCATGGACAGGTGTCGTCTTGCTGGCCACACCCCTCATTCACTCCCATTGGCTGCAGGACCACACAGGCTCTCCTCCTATTGGTCTGGAGCTGCCGTTAATCAAGCCGGCGCCGATTGAGAGGTGAGCTCCTCCCTCTCTCTGCTCTGGGATGAGCTTCATCATTCACAGTGAATGGGGCAGTATCACAGAGCACAGGGGCTGGGGGCTATTCAGCCCATTGGAGCTGTCCTCTCTCCCTCTGGAGATGGTGCAAATCTGTCCCAACTACCCCCAAATCTTTCCTTAAAAAGTAAAATTCCAAGTCTGTTTCAAAATACCTGCTGAATCTGTGTCGTTCAGACTGTTCCAGATGCTCAGAACTTACTGAGTAAAATAGTGTTCACATTTTCACCTTGTATTATTTGCCAATTACTTGAAAGTAGTTACTAAAAATTGTGACAGGGTTAACAATTCCTCTCTCTCTTTGCAAATTCAAGACCTTGGAACAAAATCTGCACCAGGTCAAAATCACTGCTTCACCTTCTCAGCTCCAAGGATAATTATCTGTGCTTCAGCTAGCTCTGCACAAAAGAGAGGAATGCATCTTAATTTATTAAGATCAAAGAAACAGACCTCCGGTCCAATTCGTCTGTGCCAACAAGGAATCCTAAACTAATGGATTCCCATTTACCATCTATTGGCCTGTATCCATCAAAACCCTTCCTATTCATGTACCCAATTGGAAGCCTTTAAATGTTGTGATTTTATCAGCCTCCACTACTTCATCTGGTAGCCCCTCCCATACACACACCACACTCAGCTTGAAAATGTTGCCAGTTCGATCCCTTTTAAATCTTTGCCCTCTCAACTTAAACCCATGTGCTCTAGTTTTGGACCCACCTAACCTGAGGAAAAAGGATGCCAGCTGCTCACCTTATCCACGCGCCTCGTGATTTTATAAATCTCAATGAAGTCACCTCTCAGTCTTTGACTCTCCAGAGAAAATAGCCCCAGCCTATTCAGCCCCTCCCTGTAGCCCAAATCCTCCAATCCTGGTAACGTTTTTGTAAATCTTGTCCAAACCTTTTCAAATTTCACAACATCCTTCCAGAACAGGGAAATTCAAACTGAAAACAGAATTCCAGAAGTGGCTTAATCAACGTCCTGTCCAGCCACAATATGACGTCCCAGCTTCTGTATTCAATGCATTGACCATTAACGGAGAGCGTTAATGGAGTCCCATTTGCCAGCGGTTCACCCTTATCCCTCTAAACCTCCCTCTTCAAGTACCCAGTCAGACGCCTTTTAAATGCTGCAATTGTACTAGCCTCCACCCCTTCCTCTGGCAGTTCATTCCATACTTGCAATGCCCTCAACATGAACACGATGCCCCTTAAATCCCCTTTAAATCTTTTCCCTCTCACCTTAAGCCTGTACCCTCTCGTTCTGGAGCCACCGAACTTGGGAAAAGTCCCTGACTGCTCACCTTATCCATGCCCTTCATGACTTTATAAGATCACCTCTCAGCCTCCAAATCTCCAGGGAAAATAGTCCCAGCCTATTCAGCCTTTCCCAATAGCTCAAATCGTCCAACCCCAGGAAAGTCCTTGCAAATGTTTTCTGAACCCTTTCAAGTTTCTCAACATTATTCCAAGAACAGGGAGATTGGAACTGAAAACAGAATTCCAGAAGGGCCTTCATCAGTGCCCTGTCCAGCCACAATATGACATCACAACAGGACCAATAACGGGGAGCGTACCAAATGCTGCATTCACTCCCCTGCCTACCTGTGACTCTACTTTCAGGGAACTATGAACCTGCACTCCAAGGTCCCTTTGTTCAGCAATGTTCCCCAGGACTTTACCATTAAGTGCATAAGTCCTGCCCTGATTTGCCTTTCCAAAATATAACAGCTCACATTTATCTAATTGAACTCAGTCTGCAATTCCTTGCTCCAATGGCCCATCTGATCAAGATCCTGTTGTATTCTGAACTAACCTTCTTCACTGTCCACTACACCTCCAATTTTGGTGTCTTCTGTAAACCTACTGACCATATCTCATATATTCACATCCAAGTCATTTATTTAAGGGCCCAATATCCATCCTTGCAGCACACTGCTGCTCACAGGCCTCCAGTCCGCAAAGCAACCCTCCTCATCATCCTCTGTCTCCTACCTTCAAGGTAGTTTTGTAATGGCTTGCTCTCCCTGCATTCCATGTGATCTAACCCTGCTAACCAGTCTGCTTTGTGGAACCTTGTTGAATGTCCATATAAACAACATTCACCGCCTGGCTTAATCAATTTTCTTTGTCACTTCAAAACACTCACTCAAGTTAGTGAAACACAATTGTGCATGTACAAAGCCACATGACTCTCCCTGATCATTCCTTACCTTTCCAAATAGATGGATATCCTGTCCATTCGAACAACTTGCCTGCCTGACTTCAGGCTCACTGTTCTCTTGTTCCATGGCCTCTCTTACCACCTTTTTAAAAATAATGGCACCCACTCTGTCACTATCAACGATACAAATATCACAGGAGAGGCCCAACAATCAACTCCCTAGATTTCAGAAAGTTCCAGGATACACCTGATCAGGTTCAGGCTTTATCCACCTTGATGCGATTAAGACATCCAGTCCCACCTCCTCTGTAACATGGCACTTTTCAAAGTTATCACTGTTTATTTCTCCAAACTCTCGAGCTTCCATATACTTCTAGTAAAAATGACGTGAAATATTTGCATATATTTCACCCTCTGTGTTCCATAGACAGCTTGTTGACCTTTAAGCGGTCCTATTCTCTGTCCAGTTAATCTTTTGTCTGTGATATATTTGTTTAATCTCTTTGGATTCTATTCCAGGACATCCCAGAAAGGCCTACTTCAAGGACCGTAACTTTCCTCTGACTTGATCAACAATGCCCTCCAACACATACCCTCCACTCCCGCACCTCCACCTTTACCCCACCCCTCCAGCCACAATAAGAATACAGCCCTGCGGGCTTCACTTCCACCCCACTAATCTCCGATACAGCGCATTAACCTCTTATTTCTGCTACCTAAAGTCAGACCCCACCATAGACATATTTCCCTCCCCACCGCTATCTGCGTTCCACAGAGACCATTCCCTCTGCACCTCCCTTGTTAGGTCCACACCCTCCCACAACACATGCTCCACACCTTTGACCTTCCCTTACCGCCACGGGAAATGTAAAAACGTTCAGCCACACCTCACTGAGCTCTGTCCAGGACCTCCAAAACGATCTTTTCACATCAGGCAGAGATTTGCCTGCACATCCCAAAACCTCATATACTGCATCTGGACACTATGGGAAATTTAACATGGTTCATCCAACTAACCTACACATCTTTGGACTGTAGGAGTAAATTTGAATATCCGAAGGAAACCCTCACAAACACTGGGGAGAATGTGCCAACTCAACACAGACAGTTGCCTGAGGCTGGTATCAAACCAGGTCTCTGTTGCTGAGGAAGCAGCGCTAACCACTGAGCCACAATACTGTGGGTCTTTGGTGCTGATGTGCTGCCCCACTGATACCTCATCACTCACCCTGCCTCATTTCTAAGAGGCAGTGATGATGGAGTGTGAAATTATCGCGAGACAGTTAATCCAGAGACCCAGATAACGTTCTGGGGACCTGGGTTTGAATCCCATCACGGCAGATTTTGGAAAGTGAATTCAATAAATATCTGGAAAAAATAATCTAGTGACGACAAGGAATCCATTGTCAATTGTTGAAAAAACCCATGTGGTTCACTCATGACCTTTAGGGAAGGAAAATGCCATCCTTACCTGGTTGGTCTGCATGGGACTCCAGACCTATAGCAACGTGGTTGACTCTTAACTGCCCTCTGGGTAAACGCAGCAATAAATGCTGGCCGAGCCAGTGACAGCCTCATCCTGTGAATGAATAAAGGAACAGGTCAGGTTTTGTTCCTTCTCTAGTAGGTACATCCTACAAACTCAATCTGAAATGTTCTCGTACACACTGAACAAATACTTTCCATCCAAGCCCTTAACACTACAGCACTCCGAGGCTAAGTTAAAACCCCTTATCATTGCAACTATATTCTTACAGATAACTGAGGTCTCCGGTAAATTTCTGTCTCAATTCCCCGCTGACTATTGGGAGAGAGTCTATATAATACAATCCCAGTAAGATGGTCTCCCTTTCTTATTTCTCAGTACCACACAAGTAACTTGCCTGGAGGTACTTCAGGAATATCCTCCCGAAGCCCAGCCATAATGTTATCCCTAATCAAAAACACCTCTCCCCTGCTCTGTTGCCCCTTTCTATCCTTGCTATAGCATCTATACCTGGAACATTAAGCTGCTAGTCCTATCCATCCCTGAGTGCTGCCTCTGTAATTGCTGTTATATCCCAGTGCCATGTTCAAAACCATACCCTGAGCCCACCTGCCTGACCTGTCAGGTCTCTTGCACTGAAATAAATGCAGTGTAACTGGTCCGTCCCACCTCATTCTGTAGCTTGCTCTTGCCTGCCTTGACAGTCTGATCTGGTGAACAGTACCAGCCTCAGACTCACCTCTTTTCTCACTATCTCTTTAGGATTACCCCGACTCCCTCACTGGTTTAATGCCTCCCGAGTGGCACTAGCAAATTCCCTGCTCGTCAGGACCCCATGCTTTCCCCTTCCTATGCCATTGGTACCAATGTACAATGTCCTCCCACTGGTTATTTTCCCTTTTGAGAATATTCTGCTCCCTCTGAGTGACATCCTTGACACTGGCACCAGGGCAGCACCACCCCATTCTGATGCCTCACTGTCAGGTGCAGAAACGGCAGGGACTGTGCCCCTGACTAGAGAGTCCCCTATCACCATCGATCGTGTGGAACTGGATATACCTCACATTATGTTAGAAGCCAGTCTCAGTACCAGTAACTTGGCTGTCAGTGCTACTTTCCCCTGAAAGTCTATTACCACCTACATTTTCCAAAACAGTACACTTGTCTGAGATGGGGATAGCCACAGGAGACTCCTGCAGTACCTACCTACCCCTCCTAGCTTTTCTGGAGGTAACCCATCTACCTGACTGTATCTGCAGTATCCTGGATCCTGAGCCACCTATCACACCCCCGGCTCCTGTCAATTCCTCACTGCCTTTAATCACTCCTCCACCAATCCATGCGATCCAATAGGATTTGTAATCACAACTTCCTGCAGACATAATCATCAGGATCATTGAAACTCTCCCTAATTTCCCACATCCGACAGGAACAGCACGCCACTCTACAACAGGCCATCTCTCTGCCTTAACAATCTACAGACCAAGACAAAGGCACAGTCTTACTGCTCGATAAAATACTGCCCGAGAATAACTTATGTTTTATATCTTAAACATTTAATCAAGAGACCGTAAGACATTAAAAAGAAATCCTCACTTTACTCTATTGTATGTGATTTAATAATAAAACCGACTAAGATTGATGTTTGAAGAGACTGAAACTCACTGAGCTGATCCCCGGCTCTGAGTACTTCCAAGGGTGAGGTCTCTCTGAGGGCAGCTGTGAAATGTCACTGTTTCTCTTCTCTGCCACTCCATTTCCAGAGAGGTTTTTAACTTCACAGCAAGTCAGCTCAGAGAGGTCACTGCTTGGTTTATTCACTGGGGGTGCCTTTGCTGCCCAGACCAGTATTTATTGGCCACCTTTACTTGTCTTGGAGAAAGTGGTGGTTAACCGCCTCC
>NW_026869106.1:0-60242 GCF_020745735.1 Hemiscyllium ocellatum | reverse complement strand
TGACATAACCAGAATTACTAACTGTGATTGGATATCTATAAACATAAAATAAGTGTATATTTTTTGTTCGGTCTGTGTACAGCATGCTGACCGTTGCATGCAAGTATAAAATGATGGAATATATTGTTAGGTATCCGTAACCATGGGAAATGCCCTCAAACAGGCGCTTCAAAAAACCCAGGATAAAAGTGCCTGAGTGCTGTCTGGCCATGGACAGGACCCAGGGGGTTGAATGGTTGAAAGTTCCTGTAACATGGAGCTGAGAAGACCATCAGTTCAGCGGGGACCTTATTAAATGCTAGACCACGATTAAAGGACTGAATGGCCTCAGCATGGTTTGAATTGTGTGTGATTTGAAAACGTACTTCTCTACTCCTTCCTCTTATGTGTTACACACTGGGACACTGCCATTTTCCTGAAACTGGAAATCATTTGGAACATTATCTGAAACATTCCATAATCGGCATTCGCCAGAATATTCTATAACTGTGTGGGGTGTTTTGCAAAGGCGAGAGATAGAGAGAGAGTAAGCGTGCATGCAGTTGTGAGAGTGGGGTAGCTGTGATCACAGATATACAGTGATGTGAGGGAGCAGAGAGAATACGGTGACACTCATCCTGACAGAGCAGGGAAGGTTATTGATGCTGGTCCTGTATTACTGGACATTTCTCAGACCTCAAATACTGCACTGAGCTGGGCGGTGAACTCAGACCATGCTTGGTGGGTCTAGTGCTGTGGCTCCTTCTGGGAAGAGAATGTTCTCCCTCTGTCCTCGCCCATCTAATACACCCGCCATGCTCCGTCAACAAACCATATGTAATTGTCCCTTATCTGCCAATCTGCCATTTCCCTGCCTTGCTCTGTATCCACCTAATCCTTTCCTATCTGTGTATTTGTCCAAATGCCTTTTCAATGTTGTTATTGTACCCACTTCAATCACTTCCCCCTGGCAGCTCAGTCCATGTGGGTACCACACTCTGCGTAAAAAAGATGACCCTCAGGTTCCTGTTTATTTTTTTTTCCTCTCCAAACATGAACAGATGTCCTCTCGTCTTCGATTCCCCAACCTTGCAAAAAATTGAAGTATTCACCCCTGAGCACGTCTCTCATGATTTGATAAAATCTATGCTTCTATAAGAACCCTCTCAGTTCCCTACGCTGTAAAGAAATAAGTTCTAACCTGTCCAAATTCTCCCTATAACTCAACCCTTTAGGCCAAGAAACATCTTTGTAAATTCCTTCTACATTCTTTTTTGTTCATAATATCCTTTCTAGAGCAAGGTGAACAAAACTGAACACAATACTCCAACTGCAGCCTTACCAACATTCTGTACAACTGCAACATAACGTTCCAACTTCTATACTCAATGCCCTGAGGAAGGCCAGTGTGCCAACAGCCTTCTTCACTGTCCTGTGTATCTGTGACTCAAATTTCAGATAACCATGCACCTGATCTCCAATGTCCTTTTGTTCCACTACACTCCTTAAGTCCCTTTCATTCATCATTAAACTCCTACTGGATTTGACTTTCCAAAATGCAAGACGTCACACTTATCTATATTAAACTCCATTTGCTAATTCCGTCCCACTTTCCCAGCTGGTCAACGTACTGCTGCAATTTCTGATAACGTTCCTCGCTATAAACGATGTCTCTAATTTTAGTGTCATCTGCACACATACTAACCTTGCATTGTGCACTCTGGTCCAAATCATTGATATAGATAACAAACAGCAATGGGCCCAGGACCGACTCCTGAGGTATTCCAATTGTCACAGGCTTCCAGTCCGACAAGCATACCTTCACCATAGCCGTTTGCTTCATAACGTCAAGCCAAGTGTGTCGCTAATTTGCCAGTTCACCTTGGATTTCATGCGATCTAACCTTCTAGAGCGGCCTACTATGTGGATCCTTATCAAAGGTCTTGCTGAAATCCAAATAGAAGATGTCTACCACCCTGCGCTCGTCAACGCCCCTGGTCACTTCCTCAAAAACCTCTTACAAAATTTGTAAGACAGGATCTGCCACGCACAAAACCATGCTGACTGCTCCAAGTCAAACTCTGTATTTCCAAATGCATGCACATTTTATCTTTCAGAAGATTCTCAAGTGGTTTAGCGAAAACAGGTGTGAAGCTTACTGGTCTATCTTTCCTGGGCTTTTCTTTGCAGCCATTCTTGAATAAGTCACAACGTTTGCTACCGCCCAGACTTCCGGTATCTTGGCCCGTAAGCTTTATCTCTAGCCTCTTGCAGTCCTCTTGGATATATCTGGTCAGGACCAAGAGATTTGTCTCTAATATGTCCAACAGAAACTCTACTGTGATATGGACAGTACCAAGATTTGACAACTAACCTCCTAAGGGTCACAGGTCTTCATGTCTTTCTTCATGGTAAACACAGAGGGGAAATTGAGGAACTCACCAATCTCTTGAGGTTTTACACATGCATGCCTATTTTGTATTTTAAAGCATCCTATTCTCTCCCTAGTTGTTCTTTATCTTTACTATACTGAATTTGGATTCACTCTAAATTTCTCAGCCAAGGCTATCCCATACCCCCTTTCACCTTGCTGATTTCCTTCTTCAGTAAACTCCTCTATCCCTTGTATACCTCCAGGGATTCCCTTGATCCGAGCTGCCTGAACCTGAGCCACGCCTCCTTTTTTTCTGGTCAGAGCCTCAATATCTCTTGACATCCAGGGTTCTCTCTTCCAGTCTCACATTGCCTTCACCCTCACAGGAAAATGGAAACCTTGAACTCGAGCTATCTCACTTTTAAAACCCTCCCACTTGCTCAAAATCCTTTTGCCTCGAAACAAACAACTCCAATCATCCCCTGCAATCCCCTGTCTAATTCCAACAACATACGCCTTGCCAAAATTTAAAAGTTGAATCTGTGGATCAATTCTGACCCTCCCATAACTATTTTAAAATTAATACAACTCTAACCACTTTTCCCAAAATGCTCCCCCACTTTATCTCCACCTATCCTGCCCTATTTCCCAACAGTAGGTCGAATTTGTTCCTTCCCGAGTAGGTTATTCTATATATTGATTGTGGAAACTTTCCTGAACACACTTAACAAATTACGTTCCATCTAAGTTCTTAACCATCTGGAAGTCCCAGTCTATGTTCGGAAAATTGAAATCAACTATTATAACAATCCTGTTTCTCCTGCAAGTCTCCCCAGTCTCCCTGTATATTTCTTCCTTAATTCCCATTGTTAATTTGGAGGCTTATATTGCAACCGCTATAACATTACCATCCCCCTCTAACGACTTCGTACCATTCACGAAACATCATTGGATATTATCTCAGTTATTTCAACTTTAAATACTGATGTGATACTCGCCTTAAACTGTTTCCATTGACGTTTCTCCATCGCAGGCATAGTGGAGATATGGAGCTGTAAATGGATTGGAGCTGCACATTCTGTCACTTCCAACATTTGGCTGCAAGTTTCCCCACACTGGGCAGCGACCTAATACAGTGTTACCGAACAATGCTACATGCCTGGATTGAGATAAGAACGAACAAGTGCAGTCTGCACAGCTCCCCACGCTGGACATTTAGCCCATGATAATAGATCAAGCATTGGTGTGGGCTGCACAGAGTTCCATTCTGGGTATTGCTGGGTTGCATTCAGCAGTACGCTAGTCGGATCTACTCAATGCTCCATCCTGAAAGTATAATGGATGGAGTGGTTATGTGAGTTGGATTGCGAATGTGAGAGAGCTAAACATCTGGCAATACCTTTATTTTTTGTTTTCAATCTTGTGTTTGGACCCTGTGTCCCAGCCTCGAGCAGCTGAATGACTGCCTCCTCTTCCTGTGTCCCCGTCCTGTTCCTGTGACCCAGTCTCGCGGAGTTGAATGACTGCCTCCTGTTCCTGTGTCCCATTCACGAGCAGTTGAATGACTGCCTCCTGTTCCTGTGTCCCAGTCTCGAGCATGTTGAGTCACTGTCTCCTGTTCCTGTGTCCCTAATCGATGTTGTGTGAAAGTAGATGTCCTCCTCCTGCTCCACAGTAACAGGCTCCAATAGGTCTGTGCTCAACTGCTGCTTCTGTGGAATGGAGTTGTGGGACTGAAGCCTCTTCACATTCTTTACCGTTTTTCTTGAGTAAAAGCCCTTATCCTGTTTGTGTAAAACACCATCAAAATCTGAATGATTTATTTTTGTATTTGACTGTCAGTAATTGAGCAAACAAGCTGACTGACAGTATTCAGAAGCGGAATAACCACCTTCTGTTCCCATGTTAAACACTCAAGGGTCAATAGACTCTCAGAGATGTACAGCACAGAAAAAGATCCTGCGGTCTGGTCATCCATACAGACCAAATATCCTAAATTAATCTCGTTCCCCCTTGCCAGCAGTTGGCCCATCTCCCTCTAAACACTTCCCATGCATGTATCCATCCAAATCCTTTTAAAAGGTGTAACTGTACCTGCCCCCACTACCTCTTTTGGCTGTTCAATCCTTACACACAGAAGTGTCTGTGTGAAAATGTTGTTTTAGCGTCCCTTTTTAAATCTTTCTCCTCTCACCTTAAACCTTTGTCATCTATATTTGGACTCGTCTATCCTGGGAAAAGACATTGACTGTTTACCTTATCTATGACCCTCATGATTTTATAAACCACTTTAACGTCACGCCTCAGCCTCAATACTTGAAAATAGCCCCAGCCTATTCAAACTCTCCCTGTAACTCTAACCCTCCTACACCTGCAGCATTCTTTTAAAACTATTCTGCACCCTTTCAATGTTGACAACATCTCCCCGACAGCAGGGAGACCAGAATTAAAGGCAATATTACAAAAGTGGCCAAATATCCTGTACAGATCCAACACGTCATGCAAATGCTTAGAGTCAAAGCACACACCAATAAAGGGAAGATCAACAAGTGCCTTCTTCACTATGTTGTCTACCTATGACGGTACTTTCAAGGAACTGAAATCCTGCACCATAAGGTGCCTCACAGGACAGCGATCTGGGTTTAATTCCATCCGTGAATGACTGACTGTGTGGTGTTTGTACATTTTCCCCGTGTCTGTGTGAGTTTCCTCCGGGTAATATGTTTTCCTCTGACAGTATAGAGATATACGGGTAAGGGTAGATTGACCATCCTAAATTGTGCATGGTACCCTGGGATGTGTAGGCGAGGTGGCTTAGCCATGGGAAATGCTGGCTCAGAGGGAAAGGATAGGGGTTTGTCCAGTGGGATACTGTTGAGAGGATCGGTGTGGACTCGATGGGTAGAATAGCCTGTTTCCTCACTGTAGGGATTCCATAATTTCTATGGAGTTATCCTTGATTGGCAACTTTCAACAGGACCCTACCTATATTTCATCCTCTGATATTTCTTGCCAAAATGCAACACCTCACATTTATCTAAAATAAACTCCATCTGCCACTCCTCGGCTCACCTAATCAACGCCTCATTATATTCTGAGACATTATTCTTCACTGTCGACGTTACCACCAAATTTGGAATTATCTACAAACTTACTGACCATACTTCACTTACTCAAGTACAAATGATTTGCATAAGCAACAAAAGACTCACTATTGATCTTTGTGGCACGCCACTAGTCACAGGTCTCCAAGTTCAATGAACAAATGTCCACTGTCACGCCCTATCTCCAATATTCAAGAAAAATTGGGCCTAAATGACGAGCTTTCCAGGATTCCCGGCTGTCTAACCTTGATAACTAGTCTACCATGTAGAACATTTTGGTTTTCTTACTGAATTGCATAAAGATAACATCCACTGTCCTGCCGTCATCAATCATCTTCTTCATTTCCTCAACAAATTCCACCCAGTCAGTGAGAGGTGATCTCCAATGTACAAAGCTCTCTTCAGTCCTTGTCTTTCCAAATGCATATACATCCTTTCAATCAACCACGCCCCCCCCATCCCCGCCCCCACCGCCAACAATTTAGTCACCATTGACGTCAGGCTCACTAATCTATAGTTAGCTGTATTTTCCTTACTTTCTTAAATAATGACACTATGTTAGCAGCCCTCCAGTCTTTTGACGCATCACCAGTGTAAATCAATAATACAGATATATCAGCAAAATGCTGAGCAATCTCTTTCCGAGCTTCCCACAACCTTCTGGGATACAACTGATCAGGTCACAGGGATTTGTTCACCTTTGTATGTTTTAAAATGTCCGATATCTCCTTGTAATATAGATACTATTCAAGATATTACTATATATTTCTTCCTTCTCTCACTGTTGTAAGCTCCTCTACAGTAAACACTGAGGAGAAATACTTGTTTAGTGACCCTCCCATCTCCTATGGTTACGCACATAGGTAGCCTTACTGACCTGTAAGGTGCCCTATTCTCTCCCTAGTTATTATTTTGCCATTAAAGGACGTGTACAGTTGCTTCAATGCCTCCTTAACCCTATTTCTAAAGCCATCTCATGTCCATATTTTTCTGGCTGGAGTTCCCCATTGACTATACACTTACTTCCCTTTTCCCCCTCTCGGGACTCACTTGATCTCAGCTCTGTTTACCTGACATATGCCTCCTTCCTTATCTTGACCAGAGCATCAATATATCTAGCCATCCAGCACTCCCTGCACCCATCAGCCTCGCCCATCTCACTAATAGGAATACGATGGCTCTGGACTCTCTGACACCAAGTTGTAATCGCCTTGCATTTTCCAACCATCCCTTTACCTGCGAATAGGGTATCCCAATCAGCCTTTCACAGGGCTCACCTAACACTTTCAAAAATGACCTTATTCAAAGTAGGAACTTTAATATTTACATCAGGTCTTTCCTCTTCCACAACTAGTTTGAAACTAATATTTATGTGTAACAGATTTGAAAGTTAAATAAACACTTCCTGCCCCTCTGGAACAGGTTCGAGAGGCTGAATTGGCTCCTCCTGTCACTCTGTAAGACAGGAGAGGCTGAATGACCTCCTCCTGTCCCTCTGAAATAGACTCAAGAGACTTCATGGCATTCTCCTGTCCCTGTGTAACAGACCCGAGACGTCAAATGACACAACAACCCGTGGATTACGCACTGCTGGTAAACTGTATCTAATGGTGGTCCAACCATTCTCAGTTACAGAAACACAGAGAACACAATGTACTCCAGGTGTCCTCTCAGTAACACCTCATACAGCTGCAGTGACACATCCCTTTGTTATGAATGATTCTGTTGGCAAAATGTGCCAATATTCCAGTTTTCCACCTTTTCAAGTAGCAACAGACTAATATGGGCTGAATGGCTTTCTCTTATCCCTCTGTACGTTGCCCATAGGGACAGAATTGTTTTGGCCAGTTCCTGAGCAGCAATCTCAATGCTCTGTCTCAAGGTTATGAAAGTATTTGATAACAGGGCATTAAAACCAGGAGTAGCCTCACACTGGTCAATAAGTACCGTACGTTGGGTTCAGGTATCTAGAAACTTGCCCAATAGACTTTTTTTTATGCAGCCGATCTGTTTTTTTAAAACTGCCTCTTTTCATAAACAGAGTGGGACATATATAGACTGCTGCAGTGTTCTGTTAATATTCTCATATACAAGGAAAAAAAGATTAAAAAGTTTGAAAGATTTATGGTCCATCCCTCAGCAACCCTCAACTATTCCATCCAAAATCAGTAAATGAAAAGTGATATATGGAACTGGTTAACTGAGTCTGTTTGTTCAGTGACTGTGATTAATGCCAACCTCCATCGATTCTAATTATCCCAGTGGAGAATTTCCATCTTTTAATGATAAATGGCCTCCATACAATGTGTCAACCCATAACATGAGCGGGAGCATCACCGAGAGCACTGCCGGGGATCAGCAGATCCAGAGAGAGGGGGAGGAGAGATCAGACTCTTAGGAGAGAACATTAGACGGGAATGTTCCAACAATGGATCAGAATTTGAGAACATTAGACTGGAATATTCCAACAATGGATCATAATCTGAGAACATTAGACAGGAATATTTCAACAATAGACAGGAGCTTATCATATTATGTTTGGTATCTTTCTGCATTTGATTGGTTGTCATTATCATCGCAGATCTATTACGCTCTTCTCATTTTTCAATACTTCTATTATCCCTTCCTGGCTATTGTTGGTGTTCCTGGTGAGTGTCACAGTCCAGATTTTGTTTTCTATAAACCAGTTATGACTGTATTACTGTTATTTCATATAGTCTACACTTTTGCCAAAATTATTGTTCCTGTGGAATCTCTCAATCCAGATATTCACTTTACAGACCACTACTAACTGACATCAATGAAGGTGTTCAATTACTGTCTCGCTCTCTGCTCTGGCAGTGTTACTCCGGGTCTCTATGTTGACCTATTCTGTTTCAGGGGACAACCACAATTCATTATATCATTGCCTTTGCTGTTAAGAGCATGGAGGTCATTGTCTACTGTTCTGGTTACAAACTCCACTTCCTCTACTGTTTCCATCCCATCCCTGGACAATATCTGCAGCAGAAGCAGACACGTCACAAATGTGGTAGATCCCTTCGACACTGAGCTGATTCTTGACACCATTCCTTGACCATTTCTAACTTGAAATACTCACCACTCCAGAATATGTCTCACTGGTTTATTCCATCTGCTGTTTGAATCTTGAGATATGAAATACAGTCTTAATGAAGGCAAGAATCTGCTGCTGATGCTCCCGGCTTCAAACCTGCCCAAACAAATCTGATTCAAACTCACACCAAACTCCCATCCATCTGTCATTCATGCACGCTGACGTATATTGCTGTTGTGTCTGGCAATGCCTTTATTTTAACATTCTCAAACACTTTACCTTATCTGTCCATGAAACTTCTCTCGTTCTCTCTGTTGATTAACAAAAAGCCTGCCAGTTGTTCGTATTTAAAATTGTTTTCTTCATGTGCATTCTTTCTCAGACAATGAGTTTCTCATTTAACCACGTCAATCACGCGCACACACACTCTCTCTCTCTCTCTCTCCCTGATGAACACACACACACAAGCAGAGAGAGCAAACCTTCCCACTGTAGGCAGTAACCTGATGTGAATATAGTTAGCATATGATAGTAAAGTTTGCAATACTCTCATACTGGGCAGATAGTGCAATTTACTGAGCAACACGCGATCATGATCTGCACAGCTCTCTGAAAGGGGCTGTCATCTTGTCCCAGTTTATGTTGTTTGTGGTGTTCTTTGAAGCAGATTCAGAATTTGATGTAACAAACCATTTCAGCTTATCTGACAATGCCTTTATTGAATGTTCTCGTTCTTGTAATTTTACTCACGAAGACCTCACTTCTCCAATTAGTCCCACTACTCTGACTTTTTCCCCATATTTCCACAACATCTTTTCAGTAAATTAACTGTCTATTTCAGTCGTTAATGTGAATCTCTCTGTCCCTTTGTATCTTTCCCTGGCCTTGGGTTTTGGCTCCCTAGTGTATCGAGTGCTGGCATTGTGTAGCTCAGAAATAATGAAATGGGGTGTGATAAGCGGTTGTTCACTTTCTGGTATGTCCCATATGATGGTCCATGGATAGGCGTGTTTCAGAAGTTATGAGAAACATCCTTGTAACTTGGTCAGTACCTGTGGCTGTCCCTCTCTGGTGATCTTGCGATCAGTAACACGAGGTAGCCCACTGAGTAAAGGACCAGGCATCTAAATTGCCTGATAATGCTGTCACTTTTTTTAAATAAAAGGTTATTTTATCCTTTTTATTTTAGTAAGAGATCTTAAAAGCCAAACTGCCTACTGAAAATGACTCAAGTAAATAAATTACGGGGCTTTTAGGGTTTTTAAAAATAAATTGTAGTACACTGGCCAGCTGGCACAGACCAGGCTTTCTAGGTTTCTTTTTATTGTAGCTATAACAATCACCAGGTGCTTGGGGTCCCAGAAGGTTGGAAGTTTTAGTAAATTATCCCGAGCTGCTATTCTCTCTGGAACCTCACTTGATGCTGTTTCCTCCTGGATTGGAGAACCGTATGCAGGAACACATGCCTGAATGTTCCTTTTTACCAAGAGGTGTGTTTAGGTGATCTTAGTATATTGGAAAAGTTCATTTGTAGAAGGTACTGCATCCATTATTCGGTTAAGATTTCCAATAGTTAAGTTATTCTAAATTCCTCCTCATTTTGTCTGGATTTTCATTAGAGTGTTTAAATATATTGCGTTTTACTTAATGGTGAGTGGTTTGACTAGTAGCATCACATCTGGAACTCCCACTTCACATCTACCTTTAAAATAAGGAAAGATTGGCATCCAAGGTACCTTCTTAAAATAGTTTGAGGCGGTCTGGTTGGTCTATAGCATACTGGGGTCTCTTGTCTGGTTCTAAGTCGATAATACCAAATTGGGTTTAGAATTACAATCCATACAGTATGCAAACAGGCCATTCGACCCAACATGTCCACACCGACCCTACGAGGAGTAACCTACCCAGACCCATTCCTTTACCCTATTGTTACACATCTACCCCGACTAAGGCACCTAACCCACACATCCCTGAAAACTATGAACAATTTATCATGGCCAATACATGCACATCTTTGGATTGTGGGAGGATACCAAAGCATCCAGAATAAGCTCATGCCGACACTGGAGAGAATGCACCAGGAGACTATTGGGTTCAAAGGTCGCGTAAGGTAGTTGCTCGTGTCTTTTTTCCCGATGTTGAATTCGGTTGGTATTTTTTGTATAAAGATTCAGTCACCAAGAGTTCTCTGGGTGTGGAAAAGTGAAGTTGGGGGTTTTACAACAGGTAATGAAGGCAAAACTGTAGGAATTGACAGACAAGCTGGAGTTGGGGTTGTGTTTGTCTGTGAGGAAATGTGAGATAATTACAGCGATAGCTCGGCAATTGCATTTGGTGGAAACGCCATCAGACTCTTTGGAAATGGCTAGAATTCAATTTCAAATGAGGCACCTTGAAAATGAGAAGGAATTGAAACAGTTTGAATTATGATGAAAAGTAGAAATAAAAGAAAGGGAAATGAAGAAGAACGAGAGAAAAGGACAGAAGAAAAGCAGAGAGTTTCAACTTAAAAAAGTTAGCAATTAGAGAGGAAAGTTGACAGAGAAGGCGGTGATGAAGGTAGACGGTCGGCTGGATGTGGAGGTTAGTGAGGTTGAGCAACCCTATTGTAAACAATGGTCTAATGGGGATCTGTGTAAATGACTGTTCCTTTGTCCCAGTCTCGAACGGTTGAGTGACTGCCTCCTAGTCCTTTGTCCCAGTCTCGAACGGTTGAGTGACTGCCTCCTGCTCCTTTGTCACAGTCTCGAAGAGTTGAGTGACTGCCTCCTGTTCCTGTGTCCCAGTCTCGAACAGTTGAATGACTGCCTCCTGTTCCTTTGTCACAGTCCCGAACAGTTGAGTGACTGCCTCCTGTTCCTGTGTCAAAGTCTCGAACAGTTGAATGACTGCCTCCTGTTCCTTTGTCACAGTCTCGAACAGTTAAGTGACTGCCTCCTGTTCCTTTGTCCCAGTCTCGAACAGTTGAGTGATTGCCTCCTTTCTCCGTGTACCAGGTTTCAGCAGCTGGGCGACTTCCTCCTAAGCAAAGTTTTCTGAAAGTAGATGTCCTCCTCCTGCTCCAGAGTAACAGGCTCCAATAGCTCTGTGCTTAACTGCTGCTTCTGTGGAATGGTCTCTTCACATTCTTTACAGCTTTTCTTGACTAAAAGCCTGTTTCTGTAAAACACCATCAAAATCTGAATGATGTATTTTTGTATTTGGCTGTCAGTAATTGAGCAAACAAGCTGACTGACAGAATTCAGAAGCTGAATAACCACCTTCTGTTCCAATGTTAAACACTTAATTGTCAATAGACTCTCAGAGATGTACAGCACAGAAAAAGATCCTTCGGTCTGATTATCCATACCGACCAACTATCCTAAATTAATCTCGTCCCCCTTGCCAGCAGTTGGCCCATCTCCCTCTAAACCCTTCCCATGCGTGTATCCATCCAAATGCCTTTAAAATGGTGTAACTGTACCTGCCTCTACCACCTCTTTTGGCTGTTCAATCCACACATACAGCAGTCTCTATGCGAAAATGTTGTCCCTCATGTCCCTTTTTAAATCGTTCCCCTCTCATCTTAAACCTTTTTCTTCTTTATTTGGACTCGTCTATCCAGGGAAAAGACATTGACTGCTCACCTTATCTGTGCCCCTCATGATTTTATAAACCTCTTTAAGGTCCCCACTCAGCAATAACATTTGAAAATATTCCCAACCTATTCACACACTCCCTGTAATTCTCACCCTCCAACACCTGTAACATTCTTTCAAATCTCTTTTGCATCCTTTCAAGTTTGACAACATCTTTCCGACAGCAGGGAGCCCAGAATTAAAGGCAATATTACAAAAGTGGCCAAATATCCTGTACAGATCCAACACGTCATGCAAATGATTAGAATCAAAGCACACACCAATAAAGGGAAGATCAACAAGTGGCTTCTTCACTATGTTGTCTACCTGTGACGGCACTTTCAAGGAACTGAGAACCTGCACCACAAGGTGCCTCACAGGACAGCGATCTGGGTTTAATTCCATCCATGAATGACTGACTGTGTGATGTTTGTACACTCTCTCCGTGTCTGTGTGAGATTCCTCCGGGTACTATGTTTTCCTCTGACAGTATAAAGGTATCCAGGTAAGGGTAGATTGACCATCCTAAATTGTGCATGGTACCCTGGGATGTGTGGGCGAGGTGGATTAGCCATGGGAAATGCAGGCTCAGCGGGATAGGGTAGAGATTTGTCCAGCGGGATACTGTTGAGAGGATCGGTGTGGCCTAGATGGGTAGAATAGCCTGTTTCCTCAATGTAGGGATTCCATAATTTCTGTGAAGTTATCCTTGATTGGCGACTTTCAACAGGACCCTACCTATATTTCATACTCTGATATTTCTTGCCAAAATGCAACATCTCACATTTATCTAAAATAAACTCCATCTGCCACTCCTCGGCTCACCTAATCAACGTCTCATTATATTCTGAGACATTATTCTTCACTGTCGACGTTACCACCAAAATTGGAATTATCTACAAACTTACTGACCATACTTCACTTACTCAAGTACAAATGATTTGCATAAGCAACAAAAGACTCACTATTGATCTTTGTGGCACGCCACTAGTCACAGGTCTCCAAGTTCAAAGAACAAATGCCCACTGTCACGCCCTATCTCCAATATTCAAGAAAAAATTGGACCTAAATGACGAGCTCTCCAGGATTCCCGGCAGTCTAACCTTGATAACTAGTCTACCATGTAGAACATTTTGGTTTTCTTACTGAATTGCATAAAGTAAACATCCACTGTCCTGCTGTCATCAATCATCTTCTTCACTTCCTCAACAAATTCCACCCAGTCAGTGAGACGTGATCTCCAATGTACAAAGCCCTCTTCAGTCCTTGTCTTTCCAAATGCATATACATCCTTTCCATCAACACCCCCACCCCACCCCCCGCCAACAATTTAGTCACCATTGACGTCAGGCTCACCAATCTATAGTTAGCTGTATTTTCCTTACTTTCTTAAATAATGACACTATGTTAGCAGCCCTCCAGTCTTTTGGCGCCTCACCAGTGTAAATCAATAATACAGATATATCAGCAAAAGACTTGAGCAATCTCTTTCCGAGCTTCCCACAACCTTCTGGGATACAACTGATCAGGTCACAGGGATTTGTTCACCTTTGTATGTTTTAAAATGTCCGATATCTCCTTGTAATATAGATACTATTCAAGATATTACTATATATTTCTTCCTTCTCTCACTGTTGTAATCTCCTCTACATTAAATACTGAGGAGAAATACTTGTTTTGTAATCCTTCCATCTCCTATGGTTACGCACATAGGTAGCCTTATTGACCTGTAAGGTGCCCTATTCTCTCCCTAGTTAATATTTTGCCATTAAAGGACGTGTAGAGTTGCTTCAATGCCTCCTTAACCCTATTTCTAAAGCCATCTCATGCCCATATTTTTCTAGCTGGAGTTCCCCATTCACTATACACTTACTTCCCTTATACTGCTCTCGGGACTCACTTGATCTCAGCTCTGTTTACCTGACATATGCCTCCTTCCTTATCTTGACCAGAGCATCAATATATCTAGCTATCCAGCAGTCCCTGCAGCCACCAGCCTTGCCCATCTCACTAATAGGAACACGATGGCTCTGGACTCTCTGACACCAAGTTTTAATCGCCTTGCATTTTCCAACCATCCCTTTCCCTGTGAATAGGGTATCCTAATTAACCTTTCACCGGGCTCGCCTAACACTTTCAAAATTGGCCTTATTGAAAGTTAGAACTTTAATGTTTACATCAGGTCGTTCCTATTCCACAACTAGTTTGAAACTAATATTTATGTGTAACAGATTTGAAAGTTAAATAAACACTTCCTGCCCCTCTGGAACAGGTTCGAGAGGCTGAATTGGCTCCTCCTGTCCCTCTGTAATAGACTGGAGAGGCTGAAAGACCTCCTCCTGTCCCTCTGAAATAGACTCAAGAGACTTCATGGCATCCTCCTGTCCCTGTGTAACAGACCCGAGACGTCAAATGACACAACAACCCGTGGATTACGCGCTGCCGGTAAACTGTATCTAATGGTAGTCCAACCATTCTCAGTTACAGAAACACAGAGAACACAATGTACTCCAGGTGCCCTCTCAGTAACAGCTCATACAGCTGCAGTGACACATCTCTTTGTTTTGAATGATTCTGTTGGCAAAATGTGCCAATATTCCAGTTTTCCACCTTTTCAAGTAGCAACAGACTAATATGGGCTGAATGGCTTTCTCTTATCCCTCTGTAAGTTGCCCACAGGGACAGAATTCTTTTGTCCAGTTCCTGAGCAGCAGTCTCAATGCTCTGTCTCAAGGTTGTGAAAGGATTTGATAACAGGGCATTAAAACCTATTGGCCTCACACTGGTTAATAAGTACCGTACTTTGTGTTCAGGGATCTAGAAACTTGCCCAATAGACTTTTTTTTATGCAGCCGATCTGTTTTTTTTTTGTAACTGCCTCCTTTAATAAACAGAGTGGAACATATATAGACTGCTGCAGTGTTCTGTTAATATTCCCATATACAAGGAAAAAAAGATTTAAAAGATTGAAAGATTTATGGTCCATCCCTCAGCAACCCTCAACCATTCCGTCCAAAACCAGTAAATGAAAAGTGATGTATGGAACTGGTTAACTGAGTCTGTTTGTTCAGTGACTGTGATTAATGCCAACCTCCATGGATTCTAATTATCCCAGTGGAGAGTGTCCATCTTTTAATGATAAATTTCTCCGTACAATGTGTCAACCGATAGCATGAGCGGGAGCATCACCGACAGCACTGACAGGGATCAGCAAATCCAGAGAGTGGGGGAGGAGAGATAAGACTCTGAGAACATTAGACGGGAATGTTCCAACAATGGATCAGAATTTGAGAACATTAGACTGGAATATTCCAACAATGGATCAGAATCTGGGAACATTAGACTGGAATATTCCAACAATGGATCAGAATCTGAGAACATTAGACAGGAATATTCCAACAATAGACAGGCGCTTATCCAATTATGTTTGGTATCTTTCTGCATCTAATTGGTTGTCATTATCATCGCAGATCTATTACGCTCTTCTCATTTTTCAATACTTCTATTATCCCTTCCTGGCTATCGTTGGTGTTCCTGGTGAGTGTTACTGTCCAGATTTTGTTTTCTATAAACCAGTTATCACTATATTATTGTTATTTCATATAGTCTACACTTCTTGCCAAAATTATTGTTCCTGTGGAATCTCTCAATCCAGATATTCACTTTACAGACCACTACTAACAGACATCAATGAAGGTGTTCAATTATTGTCTCGCTCTCTGCTCTGGCAATGTTACTCCGGGTCTCTATGTTGACCTATTCTGTTTCAGGGGACAACCACAATTCAATATATCATTGCCTTTGCTGTTAAGGGCATGGAGGTCATTGTCTACTGTTCTGGTTACAAACTCCACTTCCTCTACTGTTTCCATCCCATCCCTGGACAATATCTGCAGCAGAAGCAGACACGTCACAAATGTGGTAGATCCCTTTGACACTGAGCTGATTCTTGACACCATTCCTTGACCATTTCTAACTTGATATACACATCACTCCAGAATATGTCTCACTGGTTCATTCCATCTGCTGTTTTAATCTTGAGATATGAAATACAGTCTTAATGAAGGCAAGAATCTGCTGCTGATGCTCCCGGCTTCAAACCTGAACAAACAAATCTGATTCAAACTCACACTAAACTCCCATCCATCTGTCATTCATGCACGCTGACGTATATTGCTGTTGTGTCTGGCAATGCCTTTATGTTAACATTCTCAAACACTTTACCTCATCTGTCCATGAAACTTCTCTCGTTCTCTCTATTCATTAACAAAAAGCCTGCCAGTTGTTCGTATTTAAAATTGTTTTCTTCATGTGCGTTCTTTCTCAGACAATGAGTTTCTCATTTAACCACGTCAATCACGCGCACACACACACTCTCTCTCTCTCTCCCTGATTATCACACACACACAAGCAGAGAGAGCAAACCTTCCCACTGTAGGCAGTAACCTGATGTGAATATATTTAGGACATGATAGCAAAGTTTGCAATACTCTCATACTGGGCAGATAGTGCAATTTACTGAGCAACACGCGAGCATGATCTCCGAAAGGGGCTGTCATCTTGTCCCAGTTTATGTTGTTTGTGATGTTCTGTGAAGCAGATTCAGAATTTGATGTAACAAACCATTTCAGCTTATCTGGCAATGCCTTTATTGAATGTTCTCATTCTTGTAATTTTACTCACGAAGATCTCACTTCTCCAATTAGTCCCACTGCCCTGACTTTTTCCCCATATTTCCACAACATCTTTTTAGTTAATTAACTGTCTGTTTCAGTCTTTAATGTGAATCTCTCTGTCCTTTTGTATCTTTCCCTGGCCTTGGGTTTTGGCTCCCTACTGTATCGAGTGCTGGCATTGTGTAGCTCAGAAATAATGAAATGGGGTGTGATAAGCGGTTGTTCACTTTCTGGTATGTCCCATATGATGGTCCATGGATAGGCGTGTTTCAGAAGTTATGAGAAACATCGTTGTAACTTGGTCAGTACCTGTGGCTGTCCCTCTCTGGTGATCTTGTGATCAGTAACACGAGGTAGCCCACTGAGTAAAGGACCATGCACCTGATTGCCTGATAATGCTGTCACTTTTTTTTTAATAAAAGTTTATTTTATCCTTTTTTTAGTAAGAGATCTTAAAGGCCAAACTGCCTACTGAAAACGGCTCAAGTAAATAAATTACCGGGCTTTTAGGGTTTTTAAAAATAAATTGTAGTAACAATGGCCAGCTGGCACAGACCAGGATTTCTAGGTTTCTTTTTATTGTAGCTATAACAATCACCAGGTGCTTGGGGTCCCAGAAGGTTGGAAGGTTTAGTAAATTATCCCGAGCTGCTATTCTCTCTGGAACCTCACTTGATGCTGTTTCCTCCTGGATTGGAGAACTGTATGCAAGAACACATGCCTGAATGTTCCTTTTTACCAAGGGGTGAGTTTATGTGATCTTAGTATATTGGAACAGTTCATTTGTAGAAGGTACTGCATCCATTATTCCGTTAAGATTTCCAATATTTAAGTTATTCTAAATTCCTCCTCATTTTGTCTGGATTTTCATTAGAGTGTTTAAATATATTGCGTTTTACTTAATGGTGAGTGGTTTGACTAGTAGCATCACATCTGGAACACCCACTTCACATCTACCTTTAAAATAAGGAAAGATTGGCATCCAAGCTACATTCTTAAAATAGTTTGAGGCGGTCTGATTGGTCTATAGCAAACTGGGGTCTCTTGTCTGGTTCTAAGTCGATAATACCAAATTGGGTTTAGAATTACAATCCATACAGTATGCAAACAGGCCATTCGACCCAACATGTCCACACCGACCCTACGAGGAGTAACCTACCCAGACCCATTCCTTTACCCTATTGTTACACATCTATCCCGACTAAGGCACCTAACCCACACATCGCTGAAAACTATGAACAATTTATCATGGCCAATACACCTGACATGTACATCTTTGGATTGTGGGAGGAAACCAAAGCATCCAGAATAAGCTCATGCAGACACTGGAGAGTATGCACCAGGAGACTATTGGGTTCAAAGGTCGCGTATGGTAGTTGCTAGTGTCTTTTTTTCCCTATGTTGAGTTCGGTTGGTATTTTTTGTATAAAGATTCAGTCACCAAGAATTCTCTGGGTGTGGAAAAGTGAAGTTGGGGGTTTTACAACAGGTAATGAAGGCAAAACTGTAGGAATTGACAGACAAGCTGGAGTTGGGTTTGCGATTGTCTGTGAGAAAATGAGAGATAATTACAGCTATAGCTCGGCTATTATATTTGGTGGAAACGCCATCAGACTCTTTGGAAATGGCTGGAATTCAATTTCAAATGAGGCACTTTGAACATGAGAAGGAATTGAAACAGTTTGAATTATGATGAAAATTAGAAATAAAAGAAAGGGAAATGAAGAAGAAAGAGAAAAAAGGGCAGAAGAAAAGCAAAGAGTTTCAACTTAAGAAGTTAGCAATTAGAGAATAAAGTTGACAGAGAGGGCGGAGATGAAGATAGACGGTCGGCTGGATGAGGAGGTTAGTGAGGTTGAGCAGCCCTATTGTAAACAATGGCCTAATGGGGATCTGTTTAAATGCATCCAGGCATTCTCCAAATTTGATGAGAAGGATGGGGAAGCCTTTTGAATTTCGTTTGAGAAGTAGCTAAGCAAATGCAGACACCAGTGACCATGTGGATTTAGTTGATCCAAACAAGGCGGATAGGTATTTGCATCCCTATCGGAGGAGGTATCTGGCCAGTATGGAGTGGCCAGTATGCCAACTGAAAGTGTATATGAACTTGGGCCAGAAGCTGACAGACAGCATTACAGGAATCTGAAAAAGGGTCTCTGGTTAAACGCGCATTGAGTTTGAAAGGATCAAACAAAGTAATTTTGAAAGGTGGGTAAGGGTATTAAAAACTGAGCAAACCTATGACACTCTTAGAGAGATTCTTATTTTGGAGAAGTTCAACAATTCACTTCCTGCAGTCGTGAGAACTCGTGTGGAAGAGCTGAGAGTTAAAATAGCAAGGTGAAAAGCTGAAATGGCTGATGATGCTGATTGAGTTCAGAAATCAAAGCTTGGATTCTGTGAGAGATTGAAGAATGTGTGAGATCTTCTTAAAACATATACCTGTGAAAGTAAGGTTTACTGGCATAGGCCAGTAGTAGCAGGTAAAGAGGTTACAGCATTAAGAGGGACGGAAACATATAATTCTTTTACACGGAGACATGGGGAGCTATGTCATTCAGAAGGACTATTGAAAAGATGAGAAGTGCTCCATTATGTAACGTGTGGTTGGAGAGTCCAGCAGAAACATTAACAGATTTATTTCACAATGGGGAGGGAGGCCTTGTGCTTGATGTTGACGTTCCAACATTTCCACATTTAAATTGCCAATAACATACATGAGACAAATCTTTTTCACTGATCGTGACCCCTTAAAGTTTTTGGAGAAATTTAGGGAGAAGAATACCAGTCTGTTTCGATTGAGCTTATTATTGCTGCCATTAAATTTGAAATTATACAGGTGATAGGGCGAGAAAACTAAGTTTTGACATCTTGTGGAGACTTGGATGAAGAAAGACAAAGGCACTCTGTGGCCGGAGTAAAATGACTGAAATCGAAATAGTTGTGAATATTTGTATGCTCAGAGTCAATGTAATATATATGCATTTCAGTCTGCTAATAGAGGAAGATTAGGAGGTCTAAAAGGAATCCACATTTGTGCATTGATGGATTATTTTATTAAAGAATGAGTTGTGAAGATATTATCATTGTAAAACGTTTATTTTCTATTGTTTTTTTTTTGAAGAGAGGTTTTAAAGGCAGAGGTGCAGAACTGCTGTCTGAAAACAGTTTAAGTAACTAACTGAGAAAGCCTTTAGGTTTCATTAAAACGGTGGTAACAATGGAAGGGCAGTGGCCAGCTCTCCCAGACCAGGTTTCCTCATTTTGTTTTTAGCTGCAGCATTCAGAAGCTGCTGGGGATCCCAGAAGGGTTGGAAGTTTCAATAAATGATCCGCAGCTGCTTTTCTCTCTGAGCTCTTTGTTGATGTTGTAACCTCCAGGATTGGCAAACTGCTGTAAGGATCTGCATTTGAATATACAAAGCAAAGCAGTGGAAACCAAGAGGGTACCGTATCTAGTGTTTATGTAAGTGTTCCAACATATAAGCTCTCCCAAAATATTCTTTTCTTTGATTTTATTTTAACTAAAGCATTTGAATAGATTATATTTTGCTTAATGTTGAGTGGTTTGACCAGTCACAACATATCTGGAACGCACACCTCCCATCTATATTCAAAATAAGGAAAGGTTTTGGGTCTAAGCAGCCTTCTTAAAAATATTTTGGGGAGATCTGGACTGGTCCACAACACTTGTAGCCAAGGGATTTGTGATGAATCCTGTAATTAAAAATTAAGTGGAGGGCTGCGGATGGTTTGCTGGAGGATGTGCTGTGAGCTGCCTCAGACATGCAGGGAGACCTGAGGATTTGGTGACCCAACGCTGGATGCAGCATCTGCGTCTGTTACATGAACAACAAATGGAGCAGAGGCTGCAGAGAGGGGAACTCTGAAACCACGCAGTGTGTGGGGGGAAAGGGATCTGCTGTATCCACATTGGGTTTTCCAGGAACAGCTTCCCAAGCTTCACTTAACCCAGGAGCAGAGTGTGAGGGGACACTGATTGAACAAGGAGCTGGTCATAGAATGGTATCACCTCCACCTCCTTCAACACGACCTGCAGTTTCACACCACGGGGAGGATGGTGCTGGCAGTGGCTGTTAGTGACTGTTTCTCATACAGCTTCTATATCCAGAACATTCCAGGCTGGACAAGGTGACACATCCATCATTTCCCAATATCTCAACATCAATGTCACCATTCGGTGATGGAGGATATACATGGTGGATGAGGTAAATACATTGTTTCTCCCACAGCAGGGAGCTTCCGGGCATATCCAGTATAGTGGGATTTCCGATGGTGTACAGTGCATCTGCAGAGTACCCATGTCAATGGGGAGAGGTAGAGGAACTGAAGGATTTCTCTCTCTATTAATGTAACGCATGCACAGTACATCATGTTGGCGAATACCCACTGTCCTGGTAGCAGTCATGGCCTCTTCATTCAGAAGCAGTCAGGCATTTTCATCGTCATCTGGTCTCCGCGTGGAAAGAAATTAATATATCTTGGATAAAGGACATCCTCTTGATGCAGGTTTCAAAACACCATCCCCACCCTCAATCAATCACATCAAAGTATTCCATGTGTACGCAGAGCAATGTGGTCACTTGGAGTGTCTGGGAGC
Source organism: Hemiscyllium ocellatum (assembly GCF_020745735.1). Taxonomy (NCBI): domain Eukaryota; kingdom Metazoa; phylum Chordata; class Chondrichthyes; order Orectolobiformes; family Hemiscylliidae; genus Hemiscyllium; species Hemiscyllium ocellatum. The sequence goes on along the minus strand of NW_026869106.1, from coordinate 38,816 downwards.
TGACAATCAGGGATGGAGCAAAACCTACCATTTCTGAACGGGTCTGAGTGAACCTCCCAGTACACAGTATTACTAGGTCCTGTAATCCCTCTCCATTTCAGTAACATACTGCCTTCCATTATTTCTGTAAATGAAATGACAAGTTATATCATGTTAGATTCCACCTGACAAACTATTATCTATTGTCTTTACCTCTCTGAATCTATTTGCAGACTCTCCACCCTCTCTTCATAAAGTAATCTCTTGCTTATCACAGCGACATCACCAAACTCAGCATCTGTATATCTGTTCCATCTTCCTGATCATTAATATAGAATGTAAATAGTTGAGAACCCAGCGCTGGTCACTGTTCTCTCTAACTGCTTTATCCTGAGTGCCTGCTTCCTGCATGATACCCAATCCTCCCTCATTCCTATACAACACAGTCCAACAGTTGAATAAGAACCAGGAGAATTTGTGAGGAATCCAACCGCTCGATGAGGCTGATGTCAACGCGGCCTCTGTTCCAATTTCCTGCCATCTCTCCATCCTAAAACTCAGTCTCTTGTTGTAGATTGCGCCACATGAAAACAAAATCCACCCACATCTACACTTTCAATTACTTTTCGAATTTTACAGAACTCAATGAGATTTCCTTTCATTCTTATAAACTCGAGCGTATCGGCCTAAACTGCTCAATTTCCCTTCATAAGACAAACACTTCAAATATGGAATCAATCGAATGAAGCTCTTCTGAATTGCCTCCAATGGAAATACCTCATTCTGCAGGACACCCAAACTGTACTCCAGTTGCAGCCTCACTAATGCCTTGCATAGCTACACCAACACTCCCTACTCTGTCCTTTTATAAGTAAACACTGAAATTATGTTTGCATTTCTCATTACTTGCAGTACCTGTATGCAGGTTTTCTGTGATATGCAAGCAGACATCCAGATCCCTCTGCACCTAAGCACTTTGAACTTTCTCGCCATTTAGATAATAATTTGTCTCTCCATTAATACTGGCCAACTTGAATAGCATCATTTTTTTTCTCAAGGTTTGTGAAGGTTTGTAGCTCAGGTTGAGATTTGGGGTGTATGTTTGCTCCTTGAGCTGTAGGTTTGATATCCAGACGTTTCCTTACCTGGCTAGGTAACATCATCAGTGGCGACCTCCAAGTGAAGCGAAGCTGTTGTCTCCTGCTTTCTATTTATATCTTTCTCCTGGATGTGGTTTCTGGAGTTTGTGGTGATGTCATTTCCGGTTCGTTTTCTGAGGAGTTCATTGATGGCATCTAGATTTATGTGTGGTTTATGGCGTTGTGATTGGAGTGCCAGGCCTCTAGGAATTCTCTGGCATGCCTTTGCTTAGCTGTCCCACGGTAGATGTGTTGTCGCAGTCAAAAGGGTGGATTTTTTCATCCGTGTGTAGGGCTACGAGGGAGAGAGGGTCGTGTCTTTTTGTGGCTAGCTGGTGTTCGTGTATCCTGGTGGTTAACTTTCTTCCTGTTTGTCCTACGTAGTGTTTGTGGCAGTCCTTGCATGGAATTTTGTAGATGTCATTGGTTTTGTCCATGGGTTGTACTGTGTCTTTTAAGTTTGTTAGTTTTTGGTTGAGAGTGTTGGTGGGTTTATGTGCTATTAGGATTCCGAGGAGTCTCAGTAGTCTGGCTGTCATTTCTGAAACTTCTTTGATGTATGGTAAGGTGGTTAGGGTTTCTGGCTGTGTTTGGTCTGATTGTCGTGGTTTGTCCTTGAGGAATCTGCGCACTGTATTTCTTGAGTATCCGTTCGTCTTGAATACGTCGTATAGGTGGTTCTCCGCGGTTTTGCGTATCTCGTCTGAGCTACAGTGTGTGGTGGCTCGTTGGAATAGTGTCCTGATACAACTTCGTTTGTGTGAATAGGGATGATTGCTGGTGTAGGTAAGTATTTGGTCAGTGTTTGTCGGTTTTCTCTATATGCAGGTTCGTAGTTCTCCATTGTCCTTTCTTTCGACTGTGACGTCCAGGAAAGCGAGTTTGTTGTCGGTTTCTTCCTCCTTGGTGACCTTTATGCCTGTGAGAGTGTTGTTGATGATGTTAAATGTCTCTTCTATCTTGTTTCATTTTGTGATGCCAAAAGTGTCATCTACGTAGCGAACCCAGATCTTTGGTTTGATGATTGGTAGGGCTGTTTGTTCTAGTCCTTGCATTACCGCTTCTACTATGAATCCTGATAAAGTGGAGATCCCATGGGTGTGTCGTTGGTTTGCTTGTAGACTATGTTTTTGAAGGTGAAGTGGGTGGTGAGGCACAGGTCCATTAGCTTCATGATATTTTCGTTGGTAATGTGATTGATGGTTGTTGGTGTGTGTGTGATGGTCTCTTCTAAAAGTGTGGTAAGTGTTTCCGTTGCCAGGTCGATGTTAATGGAGGTGAACAGTGCTGTTATGTCGAATGAGATCATTGCTTCGTCTTCCTCTATGTTGGCGTTTTTGATGATTTTTAGGACTTCCTGGGCGGAGTGGATGGAGTGTTGTGACTCTTTTACTAGGTATTTTAGTCTTGCATGTAGTTCTTTGGCTAGTCTGTAAATTGGTGTTCCGGGTAGGGCGACTATGGGTCTGAGGGGGGCTCCTGGTTTATGGATTATTGTTAGTCCATAGAATTGTGGGGTCTTGGTCCCATCGGACTTCATTTTCAGGAATTCTGTCTTGTTTAATTGTCCGGAATTGTGTAATTTTCTTAGCAGATAAGTAATTTTGTTTCCTAGTTGTGTGGTCGGGTCAAGCGCCACCTGTTGGTAGGTGTTGGTACCTGCGAGTAGTGCATTAGATTTTTCGATGTAGTCCCTTCTGTTCAGGATGACTGTGAGCGATCTTTGTCTTCACGTAATATAATGATGTCTTAGTTTTTTTTTGAGGTTTTCTAGGGCTTTCTTTTCTTGTGTGGTCAGTTTGTTTCCTTCCCTCTTTCGGCTGAGAATAGGTGCAACTGTCTGTCTGATCGTTTGTTGTGTTTCTTCCATGAGATTGTTGTCCTTCAATGTGGTTTCTAATGCCGCAAGTAATTCCTTCTTGTCAGAGTCTCGGTAATTGAAATTTAATCCTTTGACTAGTACCGCTTTTTCTGTGTCTGATAGGGTCCGGTCTGATAAGTTCTTTATCCATGCCCCTGTGTTATCGGTTTTGTGTTTTTTGTGAGTTAGTCCAGTTTTTTCTTCACGTCCCGATTTTTCTTTATCTGTCTTTGTTGTTGTTTGGTGTTGATGGCTTGTTCTATCACGTCTGACCATACTTGGTTTGTTGCTTGTTTGAATAACGGCTTTTGGCGCGCAATTTCCCGTTTGTATTTTCAGAGTCTGTGGTGGGCGTCATTGATTAATTCTCGGAGCATTCTGCGGCCGTTTTGTTCTGTTAAACTTTTGGCTTGAGACGTGTTTATCGGCGTTTATATTGCAGGCATTTTGGTAGTAGTTGTTTTCTTAAACATTCATGCAGGAAGTACAGTTGTTCGCGAGTGGAACTCTCTCGGATGGCATTCCTTTCCCATCTCCGGGCAAGTTGTAGTGTGTTGCGCTCATGGCTTTTGCAAGGTTTGTGATGGTTTGTAGCTCAGGTTGAGATTTAGGATGTAGGTTTGCTCGCTGAGCTGTAGGTTTGATATTCAGACGTTTCATTACCTGGCTAGGTAACATCAATGGTGGCGACCTCCAAGTGAAGCGAAGCTGTTGTCTCCTGCTTTCTATTTATATCTTTCTCCTGGATAGGGTTCCTGGGGTTTGTGGTGATGTCATTTCCGGTTCGTTTTCTGAGGACTTGATAGATGGCATCTAGATCTATGTGCTTGTTTATGTCGTTGCGGTTGGAGGGCCAGGCCTCTTGGAGGCCAGAATGACATCCTCCTGTTGATGATTTAGAGGATTGGGAGATTATGGAATCTTACTGTTGCTGTGTAACATTTTGAGGGGCTGATGGGTCTTCTCATACTTCCCTATAACAGGTGGAAATACTGAACGGTCTCCTCATGTATCCCGGAGATGGGACCGAGGGATTGATTGGTCTTCTCTTATTCCCATACAACAGACACGTGTCTAAATTACCTCTTCCTTTCTCATGAAAGAAGTGTCAGATAGTTTTTAATCCTTATCCAAGTCCCTTGCAATAGGGTCGGTGGTTCTGAATGGCCTCCTGTTAGCCCAGTGTAACAATCTCCAGTCACTGTGTGACCTCTTCCAGTTCCTATGTTATAGACTTCAGGAGGCTGAATGGACTGATCCTGTTGCTGTTTGACAGGATACTGGTGCAGCATGGCCTACTGTTATAGGCTGGACTGGCTGATTGGCCTCCTTCTCGAAATGTATATCAGGCTCCAGGGGCTGATTAGCCTCGTCCTGTTTTGGTGTAACAGGGTCGAAGGCCTGAATATCCTCCTGTTGTTCCTGTGTAACAGGCTGGAGAACGGAACGGATTCTTCCACTATCTGTGTAATTCACTTCACTCGTTCACTCCTTCTGCCATTTATGTTCAAATAAGTTCATCTTGAATCTTTGTAAACTCCAATGGCTACTGGGTCAACCTGATCATCATTTCGGTATAAGCTAGCAACTTCATTGCAGGAATCAGTTGAGGGAACCATCTCTGAGCTGCTTCCAATATAACAACATCCTTTCTTCATTGAAGAGATTAAATCTGTACACACTACTCCAGATGTGATCTCAGTAAGAGCCTGTACAGCAGCAGCAACACTTTACCGGCCTGCTGTAATGTTCCCACCCAGGTTAGAGCAGTCTCAGCTCTCTGGGGGGGATACAGAGCATTGTTGGAAGATCATTGTCCTTCTCTACTCCATCAGTGTAACGGGAGATCTGGAGTAATTAAAGTTTGAGAAGATCATAAATGATGTGGCGAGATGATCTCTACCATCAATCTCCCCAGAGCCCACATCGCTCAGATTCCACAGAATCTAGTAAGGTGGAGATTAAAAAAACGGCAAGGAGGAGCAAACATTGATGGGAGTTATATATCAAAGTGAAAGCTGCAATACATATGTTGGTTATGTTATAAAACAGGAAATGAGATATACACATTTGTGGCTACTGCAGTGATAATGTACTGTTTAAGTTATATCTAAACTCTGTTAACGCAATTGAATGCTAATGCTGGGAAAAATGGATTTCAAGACCACGTGTGAGATGGTTTACATGACCATTATGATAAGCACTGAGCTCGATATCAGGTGATTTAGGAATTGGTGTTGAGTGATCAGAAGAGCTAATTGAAAAATTTGCTGGAAAGGACATTTTGGGAACAGTGATCACAATGTACTGGTTTTCTTTTATGCTGTTTGAGTACACGACAGTTTTTGTTTTATTTGAAGTAACTGTTATAAATATGAGTCATGCAAGCCATCAAGGTGTGAGGAGAAAGTCGGGACTACAGATGCTGGAGATCAGAGGCGAAGAGTGTGGTGATGGAAAAGCACAGTCAGGCAGCATACTAAGAGCAGATAAATCGATGTTTAGGGCATAAGCCCTTCATCAGGAATGAGGCTTATGGGTCAAGGGGGCTGAGGGATAAATGAGAAGGGGGTTAGGCGGGGGGAGGTTAGCAGGGATTGCGGTAGGTAGATGAAGGTAGGGTTGAAAGTGATAGGTGATGAAGGGAGACAGACCGCCTCATCTACTGCATCCATTGAACCCAATGTGTTCTTCTCTACATTGGCGAGGCAGAAGGTCAACTTGTGGAACATTTCAGAGAACATCTCTGGGACAGCCACATTGAACAATTCCATCGCCTTGTGGCTGAGCACTTTAACTCCCCTTCCCACTCTGCCAAGGACATGAGGGTCTTGGACCTGCTCCATCGCCAAACCCGAGCCAACAGAAGCCTGCAGGAAGAAAGCCTCCTCTTCTGCCTTGGGACCCTCCAAACACAGGGGATCATAGTGGATTTCCCCATTTCCCCTAATCCCACCCTATCCCACTCCAACCCTCCAAGTCAGCACCACCCTTTTGTACATTCCTATGCGTCCACCTTCCTTGCTATCAATCTGGTCCACCCTCCTCTCCGAGTATCACTGTCAACCCCACCTTCACTTACCTATTTGATGAAGGAGGCAGCTTAGAAAAATGCCAAGTTGTAGTAATCCAGTGGATTCAGAGAAATATAGGACCTAGCAAAGGATGACCAAGAAACTGAGAAGAAAATCGAAAAGAGAAAAAACATGCAAACGAAAGAAAAACATAAAAACTGCTAAAAAGCGTCTATCAAGGTATGAAAAAAAATAAAAACAAGGTCAAATGTGGAACAGTTGGTGTGCGTTCAGGATAGTTTATTGCAGAGAACAGAGAAATCTCAGGGAAAAGAAACAGTTTATTTGCGTCTATCTTCATTGGAAGAATTTCCAGAAATTCTTCCAGAAATACCAAGTGACCATGGGACTGGTGTAAGTAAAGTCTAAGATTATTCTTATCAATGTTGAGGTCATCTTTGAAAAGAAAGCTGGATAGAATATTTATAAATCTGACAGACCAGATGTACTTCATGCAAGGATTTATGAGGAAGCAGCAATAGACATGTTGATTGCATCGCGGATTTTTACTTTATCTTCCGACACATTCTCGGAAGTCATTTAGCCAATCTGGATAAGGCAAAAGTTACAAATATTATCCAACAGTTTAAGAAAGGATGAAGATGGAGAGGGGTGAACTACAGAGCAATTATCTTGTCATCCGCAGTCGGGTGTCTGTTGAACTCGATTACAAAGAACATACGACTACACATGTAGAAGGTAATAACATAAATTGGGAGTGTGAGAATATACCGATGAAAGGAAAACCAGAAATGGCAAACGTTTTTTTTGGAATGGTTTGAAGATGATTCTTGTGGACATAGGCAATGAAGAACCAATGGATAACGTAGAGTTGAATATTCATGAGATTTTTTTAAAAACTCACACAGTAAGCTCATAAGAAAAGTTAATGCGAGAGGTATTAGGAAGAACATATGAAAATAGCAAAGAAAAAATTAGTTTTACATTCAGGTGATTGTAATTGGAATATAGAAGACGTCATGCACCAGTTGTATCGAGTGTTCATGAGAGTATTTTGTATTGTTCGGAGTCCCAATCTAATAAATAAGATATTGACTACAGAGGAACTGCAAAAGGTATTATTCAGATTCATCCCTAAAACGGCAAGATTTTCTGATGTGGAAACTCACCCTGTGATCTCGAGTTTTGAAACATGAGAGGTGGTTGCAGTGAAACTTAAAAACACAGAGGGGATTGAATAACAGGGACATGGAGAAGTACAAGTAGGCGAGATCTGGGAGAATCCCACGATATTCTACACGGACAAGTAGAGCAGAATAATGAGCAAACAGTTAGTGTCCATTAGAAACCAAAGGGGCATTCTGTGTGTCAAGCTGGAGAACATTGATGGATTGTTACATGAGACCTTCGCATCTGTTTTACTTTAGAGACGGAGAAGACAAGTACAGAATTCAAGGAGATGGATGGGGAAACTCTTGAACAGATTGATGTAAAATAGGATAAAGGATTTGAGGCTTTGTTCTGTATAAATTTGGACCTAACTCCATGTCTGAATGAGTTGTATCACAGGTGGCTGTTGGGGTGAATGGAGGAAAGACCCTGTCTGAATATTTTAATTAGGATCTGACCATAGGGGAGGTGCCAGAGAACTGGAGAACTGCTAACACGATTCCACTTCACAGTTCGGGTGGGAGAGATAGACCAGGGAACTATAGACGAGCGGGTATTAGGTCACTGTTAAGGAAACTACTGGAGAAAATAGGGAAGGAGAAAATTGAACTCCATTCAGAGTCTCAAGGTCTGATCAGGGATAATCATCATGACTTTATCAGAAGGAAGTGGCATCTAATTGATTTGATTGAATTAGTTTGAGGAGGTCGGTTGTTTAGCTTTGTAGGGAAGCCTTCGACAAATTTCCAGCTGGGAAACTGAAAAATAACGTAAAATCTCAAAATATAAATGATAACTTGACAAGTTACAACAAAAATTGTCTTAGTGGCAGGAGGCAGAGGGTAGTGAGAGAAGGCTGTTTGTGTGACTGGAGACCAGTGACCCCTGGTGTACCACAGGGATCAGTGATGTGTCCCTTATTGTTTGTGTTATTCATAACAAAAACAAATGTGAATGTGGAGGGGGCTAGGTGGAGAGGCAGGGAGGTGTGATAAGTAAGTGTACATTTGACATAAAGATTGACCGGTTGGTTTGCAGTGAGCAGGAAGGCCTTAAGTTACAGGAAGATGCAGATGAAATGGTCAGATGGGCAGATCAATGGCAGATACAATGTAACCTTGATAAATATGAGGTGATGCACATTGGGAGAAGGAACCAGGCAGTGGAGGACTCAATGAATGGCAGCACACTGGGAAGCTCAGATTGTGCTTCTCCACACATCCCTGAATGTGACTGGACAGGTTAATGCTTAAAAATGTGTTGCTGGAAAAGCGCAACAGGCCAGGCAGCATCAAAGGAGCAGGAGAATTGACGTTTCGGAAATATTCGTGAAGAAGGGCTTATGCTCGAAACAACGATTCTCCTGCTCCTTTGATGCTACCTGACCTGCTGCGCTTTTCCAGCAACACATTTTTTAAGCACTGATCTCCAGCATCTGCAGTCCTCACTTTCTGCTGGGCAGGTTAATGGACTAGTTAAGAATTTGACCTTGAGTATTGTGTTTCCTAATCAGGGTGGAGATATAAAACCTATACAGGGCTTTGGTTCGGCCAAAATGGAATACTGTATGTAGCTCTGGGATCCACATTCCAGGAAGGATGCGATTGTGGAGAGGGTGCAGAGGTGATTCACCAGGATGTTCCCTGGGGTCGAGCATATCAGCTATGGAGAGAGGCTGGATAAGCTCGGGTTGTTTACTTTGGAGCAGAGAAAGCTGAGGGGTCAGTGATTCAGAAGGATAAGATTATAAGCGACACGGACAGGGTGGATAGACAGCAACTGTTCCTTTTAGTCAGAGGCTCAATAACAAAGGAGCACACTTTTATAGTGAAAAGTTTGAGGTGCAGAGATGATTTAAACATTTTTTCACATCGATGTGTGGGCTTCTGGGATTACTTCCTGAGAGGGGAATTATCACGAGTAACCTCACAATCGTTAAAAAGTACTTGGACAAGCACTTGGAAGTGTTTTAACATTCCAGGCTATGGGACTGCTGTAGAAAGTGGGACTAATATAGATCGTGCTGTACTTCTGTTGGCACAGAGTCTTTGCTCCTGTGAGTGTACCATGTGGAAGGTCAATTATTGGAGCATTTTAAGGCAGGAATTGATGGGTTTCTGAAGAGTTATATTCATAAGGGTTATAAGTGTGAACTGTAATAGCTTGTTAAATTATGTCAATGTGAGAAATATGAGAAAACAAGTGTAGTTTCCTTACAGTTTGGAACCAGAGAATGGAGAATGGGGAACAGGGAACTGGCAGAACTATGAAGCCACTACTTCAGTTCTGTCTTCACAGAACTTTCTAACAATATAAGGAAAACCAAGTCTGGTGTGGGAAAATGATAGAGTACGTGGAACATAGAACATAGTAAGTAAATGGTTTAGCAGAAATTATTGTGGCTGAAAGTAATAGTCATAGACAACACTAACATAGATTTATGAAATGGGAATTATGTTTGAGAAGCAGACTGGCTGACAAATGAAAGAACAGTAATGGATGTAAAACATTTTGATTTTTAGGAAAATGTTGGTAAAGCTCCAAGCCCAATTTGCAATATCAAATCTGAGTGGATTGGGGCTAATATATGGACATGTTTCGAGAATGGGACAGCTGGCAGTAAACAGTGAATAGAAATAAACAGACTCATCAAGCAACAGCCTGACATTGTCTGTAAGGTATGATTCTGTGAGTATGACTATGACCTAGACACCTCATCACCTTCCCCGGATATGTTCTGTCTCATCAGCAGGATGGACACAGCAGAGGTGGCGGCCAGTGGGATGCAGTTAGAAGGGAATTGCTCTTGGAGTCCTCAACAGTGACTTCGTATCCCATGGCATTAGTTTGCATTTGTGAAAGAAAACCTCCTGCTGATTACCAAGTACCAGCGTCTCTCAACTGATGTATCAGTACTCCTCCATGCTGACCAACACTTGGAGGAAGCACTGAGGGTAGCATTCTGGGTGGGGTATTTCAATGTTCACCACCAACAGTATCTCAGCTACAGCATTATTGATCGAGAAGGCTGGGTCCCAAAGGATATAACTGCTAGAGTGGTTCTGCGGCAGGCAGTGAAGGAACCAACAAGAGGAAACTATACACTTGACCACACTTACACTTACTAATCTGCCAATTGCAGAAGTATCTGTCCATGACAGTATCGTTAAGAGTGACCACCGCATAGTCATTGTGGAGACAAAGTCACACCTGCACATTGAGAATAACATTCACCATTTTGGGTGGTACTATCACAGTGCGAAATAGGGCAGACATCGAACAGATCTAACAGTTCAAGTCTGGGTGTCCATAAGGTGATGTGGTTCATCTATAGGAGCAGAATTGTACAGCCACACAACCTCATGACCTGGCATATCCCCCTCGCAGCAATTACCATCAATCCAGAGGATCAACATTGGTTCAATGGATGTGCAGGATGGCAGGAGCAGCACCAGGCAAACCTGACAATGAAGTGTCAGCCTGGTGAAGCCACCAAACAGGACTACTTGTGTGCAGCAAACAGCATAAGCAGTAAGTGATAAACAGAGCTAAGTGATCCCTTAAGCAAAGGATCAGATCTAAGCTCTGCAGTCCTTCCACATCTAGTCGAGAAACGTTGGAGACCATTAAACAATTCACGGGAGGAAGAGGTTTCACAAATAACCCCTTCCTCCATGATGGAAGAGCCCAGCACTTCAGTGTATAAGATAAGGCTGATGCACTCGCAACAAACTTCAGTCAGAAATGTTGAGTGAATGATCCATTTCAGCCTGATCCAGTGGTCCTCAGCGATTCAGTTACAAGTCATCAACCAATTCGAGTTGGAGATACTGAATACTCAAAGGGTCCATACTCTGACAGCATTCTGGCAATTGTACCGAAAACTTGTGCTCCATACCTTGCCACTCCCCTAAACAAACTCTTTCAATACAGTTACAACAATGGCTTTTCCTGATTATGTGGAAAATTACCCCAAGTATCTCCTGTATATAAAAAGCAGAACAAATCCAATCCGGCCAATTACAACTCCATCAGTCTACTCTCGATCATCAGTAAAGTGGTGGAAGGTCTCAGTGCTTTTAAGCAGCAACCTGCTCAGCAATACCCTGGTCAATGATGACCAGGTTGGGCTCCCCCAGGACCACTCAGCTCCGGATCTCATTACCTTGATTCAAACATGGACAAAAGAGCTGAATTACAGAGGTGGGGTGAGAGTGACAGCCCTTTAAATCAAGGCTGCCTTCGACCAAATGTGGTATCAAGGGGCCTTAGCAACACTGGAATCAATGGGTATCAGAGGCAAATACCCCGCTGCTTAGAATCATACCTGACACGTAGGAAGATGGTCATGGTTGATGAAGGACAGTCAACTCAGCTCCAAGTCTGTAGGAGTCCCTCGAGCAGTGAACAGAAACTTCTTCAGGGCTGCTTCATCAATGACCTTCCCTCCATGTTAAGGTCAGAAGTGGGGATGTTCGCCAATGATTGTACAATGTTCTGCAACATTTGTGGCTCCTCAGATACTGAAGCAGTCCATGTTCAAACACGACAAGATCTGGACAGTATCCAGGCTGGCAAGTGGCAAGTAATGTTCAGCCCACACGAATGCCAGACCATGACCATCACCAATAAAATACAATCTAACCTGCCCCTTGGCATTCAATGGTGGTACTATCACTGACTCCCCCAGTATCAAAGTCCTGGTGGGTAATCATTGCTCAGAACCTCACTGGTCTCCCCACATAAACACTGTAACTATAAAAGCAAGTCCGAAGCTAGGAATGCTGCGGCGAGTAACTCACATCCTGATTTCCAAAATTCTGTCCATCATCTACAATGCATGTCAATACAATATAGGTCAGAAGTGTGACAGAAGACTCCCAGTTTGCCTGGATGAGTGCAGCCCCAACAACACTCCAGAAGCTTTATACCATCCAGGACAAAGCAGCCAGTTTGACTGGCCCTTCACCCACAATGCTCCACCATCAACGCACAGCAGCAGCAGTGTTTTACTATCCACACGCTGCAATGAAACGATTCACCAAAGATCCTCAGAAACCAACTTCCCAATTCACGACGACTTCTATCTAGAAGGACAAGGGCTCCAGATGTATGGAAATACCATCATCTTTAGGTTCCCCTCCAAGCCATTCACCATTCTGACTTGGAAATATATCACAGCTCCTTCACAGTCGCTGGGTCAGAATCCTGGGATTCTCTCCCTAATGGCATTGGAGGTCAACCACAGCAGGTGGACTGCAGTGTTCAACAAGGCAGCTCACCACCACCTTCTCAAGAGCAACTAGGGACAGGCAATAAATGCTGGCCCAGCCAGTGGCACCCAGATTGACGAAATACAGAAATAGAAATTAACAGAGGACGGTTGCTGAGGTATCACAGAGATCGGTGTTTGGGGCCCAGCTGTTCACAATGTCCTTTAAATATTTGGTTGCTGGAATCAGATACAATACATCCCAGCCTGCTGACAGCACTAATGGATGTGGGATTGTGAGTGGGTGCGGAGGATGTAAAAAAGCACCAAGAAGACTAAGACAAATGGAGTGAATGGGTAAATACGTGACAGATGGAGAACAATGTGGATAGAGGTGACGGTGTGCCCTTTGGTGGAAATGATAAACTGGAATCCTACAATTTGAAAAGGATTGGTTGAAACACGTTGCTTTACAAAGGGACATATGCTCCTTTTTGTTGTTTCCTTTTGCATCAACCTCTGAGGTCCCTGCAGCGCAGTGAGTTCTGTAACCAGAAGTCAATACTGGGCATGGCATTGACACGCTGACCAGTGTACACAGACCCACCAAGTGGGGAGCTATAACACGGAAAAGGATCTGCATATCCTTGTACATATGTCGCTGAAAGCAATATTGCAGAAACAGAAAGCAGTGAGGAAGATAAATGGTGTGTTGACCTTCATTTCAGGGGGATGCGAGTCCAGGAGAAAGGGTGTCTCAGTGCAGCTGTACAGGGCCTTGGTAAGATATCATCTCGAACATTGTGCAGTATTGTGTGCAGTTTTGGTCTCCTTACCTAATAAAGGAAAACCTGACATTGAGGGAGAGCAGTGACGGATGACCAGACTGATCTCTGGGATGACAGGCTTGTTGTGAGAGCAGAGTTTGGGGTGACTGGGCCAGTATTCCATGGGGTTTAGGAAAATAAGTGGAGATCTCAGTGAAATTTACAAAACTCTGACAAAGTGAGACAGATTGGAAGCAGCGATGGTAATTCCCCTGGCTGGGACTTCTAAAACAAGGGGCCACAGTATTAGGTACAGGCAGTCACTGCATTGAGATGATAATAAATATCTGCACTCACTAACTGGGGAACCTGGGGAATTCGTTCGCACCTGGAAACCGAGTCACTGAATATAAATACGGATTTAGAGACAGTAAAGGGATGGTGGGAGAGCAGGAGTATGGTATGGAAATTATATTGAATTGGTTAGCAACTCGATGAACCAAACATACTACTGCACCGCCTATTTTATAGCTTCCCAAGGTTACTCACATTAACAGATATGTATATCGTGTGGGGTAAGTATATTGAGGAGATTTTTTTTCCATGAACTTAGAATGGGGAGGCCAAATGTGTTTTCCATTCCCGATGTTTCTGTGCAGTCTGTGGAAAAGCTCTGTAAAATGCTGTCACAAGCTCTCAGGTGTTAGTAAGGAGGTTTCTGCAGGGTCGACAGGACTGTGTTCCCATTCCCTTTTCCCACATTGCTGCTGAGGCCGGGTGTTCTGTCCGCTTTCATCCTTTCAGACCTCTGAGTAGTTTGATACAAGTGAGTGCCTTGCTTGGCAATTTCAGAGACCATTGAAATGTTTATCACGTGTCAGGGTCTTTGGAGTCACTTTTAGGCCAAACCAGGAAATCATGGGAGATTCACTTCCTAAAAGTACATTGGAGAAGGAAATTCTGTTTACAATCGGTATTGGCTTCAAGGTCACTGTTACTGACCCCAGATTTTAGATGTCGATATTTTATTAATTGTCTTTAACTTCCTCCCGCTGCCAGATCATTAGCCTGGTCTGGCTTAATAATCCAGTGACATTTCCACAACAGCACCATCTCCACATGGGGACCTGTCGGAAACCACACTGAGCACGTTATTTCTGTGCTGCTTGACACCTCTGCCAAAAATAACTCCCACTAATTTGACGGTCGTGATGGGACTGAGGAGGTGGTAATTGGTCAGATTGTAATTATTCCCGTCTTAGGGGACGGGACTTAGCTGAGTAATTTTCCACATTGCCAGGGAGATGTCAAAGTTGGAGCTGTAATGAAAAAGCTTCCCCAGGGACACGGCTTGTTGTGCAGCACAAGTCTTCAGTCTATTGCAGAAATGGAGTCAGGACCCATTGTCTGTGTCGTATCTGCTCTGTTCCGTTGTTTCTTCATGTCACGTGCCACGAATCAAATTGGTTGAAGACTGGCATCTGTGATTTTGAGGGCATCATGACGATGGTAAGGTGTATCATCGATTCAACACTTCTGGCAGAAGATTGTGCAGATAAAACATCCTTCTCTTTTACACTGATGTGCAGGTCTGTTCCATTATTTAGGATGGGAATGTTTGTGGAGCCCTCTCCTCCAGTCATTTGTTTAATCGTCCATCACCATTTATAACTGAATGTGGCAGGACTGCAGGGCTTCGTTCAGATCTGTTGGTCAAGTCTGGTAGCTTTAATGTGTTAGCATCAGGTTAAGGTACATGTGATTCCGACTCTGACATGTTCACCCACACTCGTCACTGAGTCATAGATGGTGTTGATGGTAATGACAGACTGAGGTGTTATCCTGGCAAAAAGTTACAGGTTGTGGCTGAATGCATGTCTGCTTCTCCAGCTGCTGTGGTCTCCAGCACTACATGAATACGCAGTTTCCAGCTGCAATACCTGCAATGCAATTCTACTGCCTGTTCCACAATTCTCATTGAGACCTATTCACCCATCAGCCCTGCACTCAGTGACCTTACCTGGTTTCTGTTGTGGCAATACTTCCATTTTCAAACTCTCATTCTGCTGAGGGTCTATCTCCTCGGGTCATGCTTCCATTCTGATACATTCCGCAAAAGCATTTAACTGATTTTAATTCAAATGTTTAAATCACCTGAATCTTTTTCCTTGAGAAATACCATCTTCTGTGTTTAAAGTGAATGTTTTTCCTCTGTTCCTTTCCCTAACCATGAATAAGAGCTCTGTAGTGTCAGTGATGCCAGAGTTATGTAGTTTCAGGGCCAATGAATTCTCTGGATTCCCAATCATCTTCACCACATTGTATGTTTTCTCTTTTGGTTTGATGCCTTTTCACTCATGGCTGCCTTGTTCTCCCGTGAGTATGTTTCAAGTTCTTGGGGTTGCATTTCTGGTATTATCTTCCAAATTATCCCCAGAGCCTCCTCCCATTGCTGCTCCATGGTCTTTCCTGCTCTGCTTTCCTTCCAATTAACTCTGGCCAGCTACGACCGCATGTATTTGTAGTAACATTGCTTAATTATAATCATGTTACATCTTGAAGAGAGCGTTAGATATAAACTGAAAGAAGGAGTTTTGGGAGATGTGACACGAAGAATAATTAGTGGGTTTCTTAACTAGATACAAAGGGAGAACGAGAGAGAGGATATAGATATGGAGATGTGGAAAATGAGAAAACTACATTCTTGAAATAAATAGATGAACATCCCCCAATGTTTTGGCAATGCCTGTGTGCTGTGGTCCTTTGTACAGTGCATGTACAACAGAGTCATATTTCAAATGCTGAGTATGATGCCAGAATATATATCTCCAATAATATGACAGACACTGGCTTTGGAAAGAACTCAGCAGGCCAACATATTGAAGTCCGGTAGAAAGGGGATTAACTGAAATAAGTTGGGACACCAGAATCAAGACTTTGGAGCAAACATCCTGGTAAGAATGGGAGATTAGAGTTGAGAATCCCAGAAAATGAGGGAACGTTGAGATGATCAAATCATGTATTAATGCATCATTTTTCGTTAACTGTGTCTCTGTTGTTAATTTACAATGTGTTGTGCACATATGAAAAATGCGACTTATCTGCACACACATTGATTAAACAGTATGTATAAAACCACTTTCCCACCATTGAAACTGTCCTGTTGTTGTGTTACGAGGATACATGAACACCAACTAGCCACCAAAAGACATGACGCACTATCACTATGTTCCATACATACAGACAAAGAAGGGCACCACTTTGACTGGGACAAAGCACACACACATACTAAGACACCTTCTTAGAGGAATGATATTCTAACCAGAAGTCCATCAATAAACGCATCAATTTAGATCCTGTCTACATTCTCTTGTTAAAAAAACCGGAAATGACATGACCCACTTTAAGAAACCAAGATCTATAAATAGAGAGGCGGGAGATACTACCAGCACTTCAGCAGATACTCTCATTGATGATGTCACCTAGTCATGGTGATGAAACTTCTGAAAACATACTCAGTGAGCTAACCTGCACACATATAAATTGTTTTTTTTTGTTTATTAGTGGAATTTAGGAGTTCTCTGTTGCTCACGTTTTGACAGATTATGATGTGAGGTGAGCTTTTCTAGGTGTGTGGTTTTAATTAACAGAGGGGTTTGACATTGATGTCATAAAAGTTTGGGGCCTTGCCGTATGCCATTTGAACAGATTTGAGATACAACAGCTCCCAGCAAATTCCAACTCATTGCAATTAGTGACTTTGATCTTCAAATAAAACCAGTGGGAAAATTCGTTTAATGTTGTAACTTGTGGTTGGTTAAACGAAAAGTGAGGGAAATGGCTTTTAACATTACATAGAACATAGAACATAGAAAAATACAGCGCAGGACAGGCCCTTCGACCCTCGATGTTGCGCCGACCGAAGCCTACCTAACCTACACTAGCCCAATAACCTCCATATGCTTATCCAATGCCCGCTTAAATGACCATAAAGAGGGAGAGTCCACCACTGCTACTGGCAGGGCATTCCATGAACTCACAACCCGCTGAGTAAAGAATCTACCCCTAACATCTGTCCTATACCTACCACCCCTTAATTTAAAGCTGTGTCCCCTAGTAACAGCTGACTCCATTAGCGGAAAAAGGTTCTCACTGTCAACCCGATCTAAACCCCTAATCATCATGTACACCTCTATCAAATCTCCCCTAAACCTTCTTTTCTCCAATGAGAACAGCCCCAAGTGCCTCAGCCTTTCCTCATACGATCTTCCTACCATGCCAGGCAACATCCTGGTAAACCTCCTCTGCACTCGTTCCAATGCCTCCACATCCTTCCTATAGTATGGCGACCAAAACTGCACACAATACTCCAGATGAGGCCGCACCAGAGTCTTATACAACTGCAACATGACCTCAGGACTCCGGAACTCAATTCCTCTACCAATAAAGCCCAGTACACCATATGCCTTCTTCACAGCACTATTTACCTGGGTGGCAACTTTCAGAGATCTGTGTACATGGACACCAAGATCCCTCTGCTCATCCACACTACCAAGTAGCCTACCATTAGCCCAGTAATCCATCTTCTTGTTACTCTTACCAAAGTGTATGACTTCACACTTAGCTACATTGAATTCCATTTGCCATCTTTCTGTCCAGCTATGCAACTTATCTATATCCCGCTGTAACCTGCCACATCCTTCTTTGCTGTCCACAACTCCACCGACTTTCGTGTCATCCACAAACTTCTCACCCTCCTTTCAAGCCCTCCTCTAGGTCATTTATGAAAATGAGAAACAGCAATGGTTCCAAAACAGATCCTTGTGGAACACCACAAGTAACTGCACTCCAAGATGAACATTTACCATCAACTAAACAGGTTCCCAAATTTTCCAAGGAAGTTCAGAAAGACAGAAGGAGGACTTTTTTTAGAATTAGCAAATAGGTTGGAATTGGGTTTAACCAGGGAGAAAAGGGAAGCTGGAATTGTAATGGAGTTGGTTAAGCACTTTGATGGATCAGAGAAATGGGCAACTGCAGTAGGGTTATAAAAACTTAAATTGCAAATGTGGCACCTGGAGTTTGAAGATAAATAAAGGGACGGAAACAGAGAGAGACGAAAGAGAAAGACAGGAAAAAGAAAGAGAGAGGGGATTTGAAATTCAGAAGTTGGGAATTAGGTAAGAAAGTTAAATGAACAGGATGGAGATGAAGGGAGAACGTAGGGATGTATACAACCAGGTTAGTAACTTGTCATATTTCGGTGAGAAAAATGTCAAAACCTTTTTTTATTTCGTTTGGCAAAATAACTAGGCAGATGACGTGTCCAGTGAATTTGTGGGTAATGCTACTTAAGACTAAGCTGGTGGGCACAGCTGGTGAGAGATGTGCAGCACTGTCAGATGAGGGATCAAGAGATGATCAATATGTCTAATTGGCTACTTTGATTGGTTATGAATTGGTACTGGAAGCATATAGACAGAAGTTCAGAAAAATAGAGAGGAACCAGGTCAGACTTACATTGAGATTGAAAGAATTAACCACAATCATTTTGACAGGTGGGTGCTGGCCTTAAAAATGGATAAGACCTGTGAGACTTGAAGGAAGATTAATCTGTTGGAGATTTTAAAAGATTTACTTCCAGAGATAGTAAGAATTCCACTGAATGAATAGAAAATTCGTAAGTGAGAAGCATGGCAGAAATGGCAGGCAAATATGCATTGTGGCATGTGATGAAATTTAGCCTCTGGCAAGAATTTCATCCTGTGAGGGATAGAAATTGGGAGAAGGGACGATCACACTCTACAAAGCGAACAGTAGCTCACAATAGTTTACCACAGTGAGTAACAGAGTGTCAGTTCCTGGAATACAGTTTGTTCTTGGGAACGATTTAACAGGAGGCGAGATGGGATAGGCACCCCTTGTGGTGGAGAAGCCAAAGGCTGACTAGGGAATTGGTGAGTTAAAAGAAAATTACCCAGGATTTTTTCCAGACTGTGTAGTAACAAGATCCCACTTTCATAAGTTACAGCAGGAAGGAAAAACGAACGAAAAAGACAAATGAGTTGATGCTCAGTGAACTGACACCCTGTTTGATGTGACAGTGCAGGAAAAACCTGAACAGGCAGAGGTGTTCCGTCCTGAAAGGCTAATGGACGTACAACAGAGATATATACACACACATACACATGCACACACACAGAAAATGAATCAGAATATATTATTGAACGTTATTAACTTAAAGATAAAATCATAAAATTAAAATGGAGAACCCGATAGGTTACTTATTGCACAAGAATGATTAAGTTCCACACTGGCCTGACAATATTTTAATCTGTATATGACAAACAAATTGTCGGAGATAGTTGTGGACAATGACAAATCTCTCGCATTGTTTGGAATATTTAAAGACCAGAATATGAGACTATTTCATTGGGGTCTTACCTTACCGACTTTAAACTTACAAAATGTACATGCTGTGGCTCCGACAATGTGATAGCAGATGTGTTTTCGTGGATTTGAAGGAAAAAGTGTAGATAAGTTTTGACTTATTCCAGTGTTGTATTGGTGTACAGAATTAATATGAATGATATAACTGAGATTAACACTTTGGTATTTCATAAAATTGGGATTAAGAGTTAGAGGAAAACAAATGTAGCCATCTTTTCATTCTGCTAGTTCATTTTATTTTCTGAAGCGGGGAGATGTTATGAAGACAAAAACATGTATGGACACTTTAAGACAGATCGGGTTTTGCTGAGTAGAAATTAAAGCCACAGATGCCAGCTGAAGGTCACACTATTCCACATGTCACCATTAGCTGAGAAATGGATTCCTGAGTTTTGGTTGCTGTTTTGACAGCCATTCAAATGTAACCAAAGAGGTTAAATAACGCTCAGGATACCAGATGACAACAGAATGTGAATATTATTGTTTGGACACCTGGACAGCAATCACATTATGAGAATTATTGTATCATGGAGAGTATATGAACCCAGCATGTTGAACACTGGAGGGAGAACTGCTGCCATCCAACAGTAGAGCAACTGCTGTAGAGCAGGAGTGCTAACTGGCCATCTCAAACACTCTCTCTCAAAGACACATGTTCATGCAAACCCATTTGCAACAAAAGAAAATGACCCAGGGAGATGCAGCTGAAAGAGTGAAGACAGCGGGGAAGATAGAGACTGTATGGTCTTGAGATTGTAATGTTTAATATGTTGGTTGTTGGAACAACATATTTTTACAGAGTTCGAGTCAGATCGTAAGTAGCTAAGAAAAGAGGGACTTGTATTTGTGAATAGTTGTTGTTTAGTGTTCACTATTAAGGTTAAGAAACTAACTTGTTAATTTTTGTTTAAAAGGAGGTCTGTGTCACTCATATTTTAACAGATTACGAGGTGAGGTGAGCTTTTCTGGGTGTTTGGTTTTAATTAACAGAGGGGTTCGACTCCACCTTGTAAATGTCCATCCACGCTCACCCCATTTCCCTGCAGTTGGCCCAAATCCTTCCAGTCCTTTCCTATCCAAATATTTATCCAAATGCATTTGAAATGTTGTTAATTTACCCCCCTCAACTACATCTGCGAGTAGCTCATCCACGTACCAGCCTCTGTGGAAAGAAATGGCCCCTCAGGTTCCCTTTTATTCCTTTCCTTCTAACGTTAAACTGATCCTCTCTCGTCCTTGATTCTCTACAACTTGGAAAAAGACTGAGAGCATTAACCCTATCCATACCCCTCGTGATTTTTTCAGCTCTATAACAACTCCCCCAGTCTCCTACACGCTAAAGAAAATGTCCTATCTTGTCCAACCTCTCCCTATAACTCAGATCATTGGGTCCTGGCAACATCCTTGTAAATTTCTTCTGTACTCTTTCTAATTTAATAACATCCTCCCTTAAACAAAGTGACAAAAACTGAACACAATACTCCAAGTGCGGCCTTACCAAAGTCCTGTGTAACTGCAGCATAAATTCCCATCTTCCATACTCAATATCCTGCCTGATGAAGGCCAATGTGCCAAATGCCTTCTTCACTGCCCTGTCTACCTGTGACTCCACTCTCAGGGAACCGTGCACCTGAGCACCAAGGTCTCTCTGCCCCCTGCACCCCTTAAGGCCCTCCCACTCACCATGAAACTCCTACCTTGATTTGAATTTCCAAAATGCAAGGCCTCACGCTTCTATATTAAATTCCATTTCTCAGCCCATTTCCCCAACTGATTAAGGTCCTGCTGCAATTTCTGATAATATTCCTCACTGATCATGCTCCCACTTACTTTAGTGTCATCTGCAAACTTATTAATCATACCTTGTACATTCTCAACCAAATCATAGATAACAAACAGCAATGGACCAAGCCTCCAGTCTGATAAACATCCTTCCACTAAACCCTCCCCTTCCTACCATCAAGCCAACTGTGTATCCAATTGGACAGTTCCCACACATTCTACGTGTTGTAACCTTCCTGAGCAGCCTGCCATGTGGAAACTTATCAAACCTCATCAAAGGACTCTAAGAAATTTGGGAAGCATGATCTATGCTGTCTATGCTGACTGCTCTGAATCAAACCCTGTGTAAGTAATGGGTGCAGTCAATGGCATGCTGTCCTTCATTGTAAGATGATTCGAGTACATAAGTGAAGCCATCTTTCAGCTGTTGTAGAACCTTGCTGAGAGAGCATTTGGAGCATTCTGTACAGACATGATGTCCTTTGTAAGGAATGATTCCTGTACCACAGACACGGATGATGGTAACATGAGGATAGAGTGAGGAAACTGAGTGTTTAACCTGTAGAGTGTGAGAGACGAAAAAATTATGATGCTGAAACACGAGGAGTGGCAGGGGTCTCTTATTTCCAAAACAGAAATTCCATACTTTACCCAGGATTGATTGGTTTGATTTATTGTCACGTTTGCCTCAGCACAGGGAAACACTTTATTTATGAGCAGTGGAGGCAGATCATAGCAAACATGGCCAGACAGATCATAGGGTGGAAATAGACTTGGGCAGAGTAAGGCATACAGGTTACACTGAACAGGACGTGCACGAGACAAGATCAACATGAACAAGATCAGCTTTATTTGAACTTAGAGAGTCCATCCATCAGTCTAGCGTGACTTTCCTAATAGTTTATATGCCTAAATTAACTCTCCCCACGTTATTGTGCAGTCGGCGTGCGAACCCGTACTGAACGTCATGTTGCTCACAATCCCCAACAACAGCCACAATACCTTCCATCTGAAACAGGTGGCCATTCCCATCAGCTTCCGCCCTACATAGAGAACACCAGGCTGGCTTCTCGGAGATGGAAGGTGCCTTCTTGTGACTTCACACAAGACATATGGCTTCCTTCCTCACCGTGAGAAAACCCTGTTAAAGTCCCACGTGTGTATCATGACAGACGGAGCTACGAGGAACAACATTGAGCAGTCAGTCTGTGTACCCTCTGCTCCACCTGGTCACCATGTTAGAGCATCAGTTAGGAGACAGCGAGGACTGTTGATGCTGAAGATCAGAGTTGACAGTGGTTTGCTGGAAAAGCACAGCAGGAGAATCGATGTTTCGAGCATAAGCCATTCATCAGGAATCAGCATCAATTACCTCATTCTGCCCCTGTGTAAGTGCATTGAGGTGGGAATGGTCTCCTACTGTTCCTGTGTAAGTGACTCAAGGGACTGACTGGCTTCTTCACCGCCCGATTGGACAGGGTCAAGGGCCTGATTGGTTACCCCGGTTCCTGTATGACAGCTCGATGTGCTGACTAGTGTGATGATGCTGTAGCTTTAAGAGGTTATTTTGTTCTAGTTTCTTTTACGAGAGAGATTGAATGACCGTTACCAAGCTGGATAGTTAATACCACTTGAGTAAATAACTAGTGAGGCCTTAGGTTTATTTTAATGCAGATGGAATGGGTATGGTCAGCTCTCACAGATTAGGATTTCTGCGTTTTGTTTCCTCAGTAACATCAGAAATTATTGGGGTCTCCACTGAGTTGAAAGTTTTAGTGAATGTCTCCTGGCAGCTACTCTCTGTGAATTTTCTCTTAGTGCTGTTTCTAAATCCTGAATTGGAGAAATATTTGTGTCATTCAGTGTCAATTAGATTAGATTAGATTAGATTACTTACAGTGTGGAAACAGGCCCTTCGGCCCAACAGGTCCACACCGACCCGCCGAAGCGCAACCCACCCATACCCCTACATTTACCCCTTACCTAACACTACAGCCAATTTAGCATGGCCAATTCACCTGACCCGCACATCTTTGGACTGTGGGAGGAAACCGGAGCACCCGGAGGAAACCCACGCAGACACGGGGAGAATGTGCAAACTCCACACAGTCAGTCACCTGAGTTGGGAATTGAACCCGGGTCTCAGGCGCTGTGAGGCAGCAGTGCTAACCACTGTGCCACCGTGCCACCCACAATGTCTGAATATTCCTTTTTTCCAAGGGCTGTGTTCATGTGATTTTCCAGTATTGGAACAGTAGATTAGTTTTAGTTCCTAGATCTATTATTCTGTTAACTTGTCCAATATAATTACGTTATTCTAAATTCCTCTTTTTTTTGTTTTTTTTTAATCTATCGTGTTTAAGTAAATGGTGTTATGCTTCATACCGAGTTGTTTGACCACTCACATTGCATCTGGAACAGACACTTTGCATTTTCTTTAAAATCAGAAAACATTCGAATCTAGGCTACCGCCTTCAAATATTTTCGAGGGGCTCTGGTGTGGTCCATCACACTAGACTCCTTCTTTTCCTGAGTAATAGGCTGGAGGCACTGAATGGGCTGTCCCTGTTCTTCTCCAATAGTGTCAATGGGCTGAACGACTTCCTCATATTCCTGTGAAACCAGTGTGAGGTGCGGAATAATCTCTTATTTTACTGTGGCAATGTGCAGTGTCAGACAGTCCTTTATATGAATGTTACTGACTCTTTAAAAGCACAAGCCTCAATGGAGTCCATGTCTTGCTGCACATGGACACAGTCCAGTTCAGGAGCTGACGGGGGCGTCAAATTGTTCTGAACATTGTGGAATCCTCAGTGACCATCCCCACTTCTGACCTTATGGTGAGGAGGGTGGGGGCGGGGAGACATTGATGAAGCAGCTGAAGATGTTTGTGAAGAGAAAGTTATCCTGAGGATCTCCCAAAGAGGTGACCCAGGACTGAGATGATGAACATCTTCCTTTGTGCCATGTTTGACTCCAAACACTGGAGAGTTTTCTCTGATTCACATTAAGTTCAGATTTGTTAAGCTCCTTGATGTCAACAGAAGTCAACAGAAGCCTTGATATCAGGGCCAGTCATTTTTACCTGACCCCTTGAATCAACCGCTTTTGTTCATATCAATAGGCCATGGTATAGGAGCAGCAAGGGTTTTCTTCAAACAGGTGGCATTGAATGTCAGGATTTCTCTTCTCAAGGGTGTTCGGGGAGCTAGATGACTGAAAGTATTTGAAGAGGATGTCGATGGATATTGACCTGTCGGAGAGTTGAGTGCGATGAGGAATTGGGTTTGAAAGAGGATTTGAGACCAAGAGCAGATCAGCCATGATCTTAGTGAAGGGCAAGGCAGGTTTGGGGAGTGAATGACCTGCCCCTGTGTCTGATGTTCTCACATTCTGTTATTGGAAAGTTAGTGGGTGTTATTTTCATGAATGTTCTGGTATTGAATGTTGCCGCCAGGGAGACCAGAGGATTTTGTGAGCCATCGCTGGGTGAGGTATGGGGGCTGTATTCATAACGAATTTGGGTCTACAACATGACCAACAAATGGAGCACAAGTCGCAGAGAGGGGAAGCTCTGTAAAGAGAGATGAGGGGCCTCTTTCATACCCAGCCTGGGTTTTACAATTACATTTCTCAAATCACCTCAAAGCGTGTGGGACAGTCTTGAAGGGCCGAATGATCTCCTCTGTTTCTGTGCACCAGGTTATAGTAGTAAGTAGCCTCTAATTGCTCCTGCCTAACAGGTTTAATGGCCTGAATGGAACACAGGAACACGGGATTGAGGGACAGGAGTGAGTCATTAAATACGTTGAACCTTCTCCACCAGACACTAAGATTGTGGCTGATCAGGTTGTGGTCTCAGCCCCACTTTCCTGTCTGCGTCCCATTATCCATGACTCAGTTCCCTGTCAAATATTTCACTAACGCAACTTTCAATCAATGTGAACATAGAGGCAAGATAAACTTCCAGTGAAGAGGATTCGGATTTGAAAGGTACTTTCAGAATTTTTCGTCATTCCTCTTATAAAATCAGAGTCATGCAGAATAGAAACAGACCCGTTAATCCAATCTGTTCACTCCGATCAGATATCCAATCTGATCCAGGCCCATTTGCCAGCATTTGGCCAATATCCCTCCTCTTTCAGATACTTTTAAAATGTGCGATTGTAACCGCCTTCACCACGTCCTCTGACAGCACTTTCTGTACACACATCACTCTCTGTGTGAAACATTTACCTTCAGGTCCCTTCTAAGTCATTCGCCGTCTCGCTTTCAACCTATGCTCTCCTGTTCTGGACTCCCCTATCCTGGCGAATAGAACATGGATGTTCAGAATATCCATGCCCCTGATGGTTTTATAAACCTCTATAACGTCACCCTTCAGCCTCTGACACTCCAGGGGGAAACACCTCAAACTAATCAACCTCTCCCTAAAGCTTAAACCTCCAGTCCTGGGACATCCATGTAAGTCATTTCTGCAGAAAACCGAGTTGTACGCAGTATTCTTAAACTGGCCTCACCAACATCCTGTACAGATACAACATGCCACCACAGCTCCTATACTCAATGCTCTGACTGATTCAGGCAAATGTGTACAATGTATTCTGTACCGCACTGTCTGCATTCAACTTCACTTTCAAGGAACAATGTACCTGCAGCCCTATGTCCATTTGTTTCACAACACTCACCAGGCCCTTACCGTTAAGTGTACAATTTCTGCTCACAAGCCTCCAGGCTGAAAAATACGCCTCTTCCTTCAAGCCAATTGTGACGAGCTTCTTCTGTATCCCATGTGACCGAACCTTACTAATCTGCCTACCAATCAGAATGTTATGAACACCTTGCTGAGGTCCATATAGACAATGTCTACCAAACTGCCCTCATCAATCTTCTTTGTCACCTCTTCATAAAACTCAACCAAATGAATGAGACATGATTTCCCATGCAGAAAGCCACATTGACTACCCTGATCAGCCCTTACCTTCCCAAATGTGTGTAAATGCTATCCCCCAGAATCCCCTCCAACAACTTACTGACATCAGGCTCACCAGTCCCTTTTCTAGTCCCACTCCTCCTCTACTCACAACAAATGTTAAATGTAACCAGGTTGGTGATATGGCCGATGATATTGGTCTCAGACTGGGTCAGGGTCAGTTTTAGGAACAAGTCAGGCTAGTTTATTTAATCTGCTCAAATAGCACGTTTATGATCCAGAGCAATGTTACTCCAACTATGATGGAAAGATGAATGACAAACTGTTTGGGTATTGCAAATAAAGAATTGATATTTTCTATTCTACACACACACACAAAAAAATCTCTGCGATTTCACATTGAAAGAACCTTGTCCAAATATTTGTGTAACTCATGACAAAAGGAAAAATTGAGAGATTGCCCAAAATGTTATTCTGCTTCTGAAGATATTGTACTCACACAGCCGCTAGCAATGGGATTTTATCCTGGGAGAGTTGGATTTGGCTGAATTCCCTTTGCTTTAGGCAGTCAGTAGGTTCCAGGTTAGCACAGTGGCTCAGTAGTTCGCACTGTTCCATTATAGCATCAGGGTCATGAGTTCAATTCCAGCCTCAGGCGACTATCTGCGTGGAGTTTGCATCTTCTCCCCTTGTCTGCGTGAGCTTCTGATGGTTGCTCCCGTTTCCTCCCACAGCCCAAAGCTGTATAATTCAAGTGGATTGGTCAAATAGTCCATAGTGTTCAGTGATTTCTACATTAGGTGCACTAGTCAGTGGTAACTGTAAGGGCATGGGAAGGTTACTCTTTGGAGGGTTGGTATGGGCTTGTTGGGCCGAAGGGCTTTTTTCCACACTGCAGGGATTCTATAAAAATAAGAATGGTAACGATGACAGTAGAGTTTTGTTTTAGCTCATACACGTTACTGTGATGAGGAATAATGAAGGAGAGCGAGTGCAATAGGCCGTTTCTTCTCGGGCAGATGACACTTCCTCCCTCTCTGAGTTGTATCACACAATAATGTCATTCTCTCCCAAACTGGACCATGTGAGGTCTCCTTGTACATTGTCCAAACTATGTCTCCATCACATTCCCTGTTCCATGTCGGTGCATCATTGCAGCTGTCATACACAGAGCCATACCCTGAGCAGAAAATGGTCTCAGTTGATTTGAAGATATGTTTGTATGTCCCAACGTCATTAAAAAAATAAAATGTTTAATGTATTCAGAATACACAGAACATAGAACAGTCCAGCACAGAACAGGCCCTTCAGCCCACCATGTTGTGCCGCCCATTGATCCTCATGTATGCACCCCCAAAATTTCTGTGACCATATGCATGTCCAGCAGTCTCTTAAATGTCCCCAATGACCTTGCTTCCACAACTGCTGCTGGCAACGCAGTCCATGCTCTCTCAACTCTCTGTGTAAAGAACCCGCCTCTGACATCCCCTCTATACTTTCCTCCAACCAGCTTAAAACTATGACCCCTCGTGTTAGTCATTTCTGCCCTGGGAAAAAATCTCTGGCTATCAACTCTATCTATGCCTCTCATAATCTTGAATACCTCAGTTAGGTCCCCTCTCCTCCTCCTTTTCTCCAATGAAAAAGTCCAAACTCAGTCAACCTCTCTTCATAAGATAAGCCCTCCAGTCCAGGCAGCATCCTGGTAAACCTCCTCTGAACCCTCTCCAAAGCATCCAAATCTTTCCTATAATAGGGTGACCAGAACTGGACGCAGTATTCCAAGTGCGTTCGAACCAAAGTTTTATAGAGCTGCAACAAGATCTCATGACTCTTAAACTCAATCCCCCTGTTAATGAAACCAAAACACCATATGCTTTCTAAGCAACCCTGTCCACTTGGGTGGCCATTTTAAGCGATCTAAGTATCTGCACACCAAGATCTCTCTGTTCCTCCACACTGCCAAGAATCCTATCCTTAATCCTGTACTTAGCTTTCAAATTCGACCTTCCAAAATGCATCACGTCACATTTATCCAGGTTGAACTCCATCTGCCAACTCTCAGCCCTAGTCCGCATCCGGTCAATGTCCCACTGCAGCCTACAACAGCCCTCTATACTGTCAACGACACCTGCAAACTTTGTGTTATCTGCAAACTTGCCGACCAACCCTTCAATCCCCTCATCCAAGTCATTTAAAAAATTACAAAGAGTGGAGTCCCAAGGACAGAGCCCTGTGGAACACCACTCACCACTGACTTCCAGGCAGAATATTTTCCTTCTACTACCATTCGCTGTCTTCTGCTGGCCAGCCAATTCTGTATCCAAATAGATAACACAGATAAGTGTTATAATGCATGCTTTGTTTTAACAAATACAGAAATTGCTGGAAAAGCTCGGCAGGTCTGTCAGCATCCAGATGCCTTTTACATGATGGAGTTGTACCAGCCTCCACCACTTCCTCTAGCAGCTCATTCCATACGCACACCACCCTCTGTGTGAAAAGGTGCCCCTTAGGCCTCTTCAAAATCTTTCCCCTCTCACTTTCCACCAATGTCCTCTAGTTTTGAACGCCCCTAACCTGGGGAAAAACCTTGACTACAAACCCTATCCCTGACCGTTCTGATTTTATAAACTTTTACTGCTGTGAAATGTGACTTCAATCAACACGAATGGCTGCACTTTCAATAATCCAGGGCCGAAATGCTGAAATGCAACACCGACACCTGTTCTTTCTCCATCAAGTCACAATTCTAAAACCAGTTTCATCAGTTTGTTCAGATATATTAGGAGACACTTCTGTGGGATTTACACCTAGACCTTTGTGCCCGGAGGTAGGGACATGAGCACCACTCGGCAATACCCATAAAGCTGTAACATTATTCTCCTGTGGGTTTGTTCATCAGCCTGTTATGACATGCTGTGACATACCTCTGCAACATGAATCCACACCTTCTGGTCCAGAGCTAGGAACACTACCAAACAATGTCAGGAATTGGAATTAAACCCAGAGCCATGACTCAGAGGCAGGGACACTACCCACTACACTACTATACCCAGATTTTGGGTCACATTATAAGGGGCAGTGTTCAGCTCGGTGTGGATTTATTATAATCAGGTTACCATTACTGAACTACACAAAACACTTTGTTTTGCTAAACAAATGCAAGACCGAAATTAACTATGAACATCTTTAATCGCTATTATCTGTAGTCTGCAATATTAGGGAAAGAAATCCTGCAGAAACACTCTGCCCAATGAAGGGTCTCAAATAGATATTTATTACTGAACACCAGACACGGAGAAAGATCATAATTTCTGGTCCCAAAACACCGATCAGTATAACCCAACTCTCACGTGTGTCTACCTTCTGCCTAAAACCATGAAATGACACCAGGCCGCTGATTGCTGTCCAGCCTCTCCTCCCCACTGACTGTGTCTGCAATCTGTCCCTCCTCCCCCTAACCACACAAGGCAAACCAAGCTCAGGGTCTTTGTGAAAATCAAGGCCGGAGTGTGCAGGCCTCCTGGAGAGGGGGGGAAATTTTAAAATTAAACGGGGAAGGTGAGGAGGTGGTAATATCACTCACTGGCCGAGGTGTGGCAGGTGGAATTTAGTTTGGATTAATGCGAGGTATTGGATTTGGTAAATCCAACAAGAGTAGGACTTATACAATTAAAGGTACGTCTTTTGGCAGTGTTGTAGAACAGAGACCTCGGCTATCAGGTATAATTCATTAAAAGTTGCATCTCATATAGATAACGTGATTAAGAAGGTGTTTAACACACTTGTCTGCAATGGTCAGACCTTTGAGTATCGGAATTGGGACGTCATGTTGTGGTTGTACGGGACATTGGTGAGATCTCTCCTGGAATACTGTGTCCAGTCTGGGCATCCTGCCCGCTCATTCCATAGGCACACCACCCTCTGGATGAAAAAGCTGCCCTCTTACCTTCCAACTATGTCCTCTAGTTTTGGTCTCCACTACCCCCTTATAAAATACCTTGACTATTCACTTTGATATCATTGACCTTGATATTATTAAGCTGGAGAGGGTTCAGAAGAGTTTAACCTGGATGTTGCTGGAAATGGAGGGATTGAGCTATAAGGAGAGGCTGAATAGGCTGGGACATTTTTCACTGGAGAGTATGAGGTGGAGGGGTAACTTTGCAGACGTTTATAAAATGATGAGGGGTACAGATAAGCTGAAGGGCTGATGTCTTTTCCCTAGAGTTGGGGATTCAAAACTGAGGGATATTTTAAGGTGCGAGGAAAAAAGATTTACAAAAGTCAGGAGAGGTAATTATTTTACACAGAAGCTGGCTTGTGTGTGGAATGAACTTGCAGAACAAGTGGTGAAAACAGGGACAGTAATAACGTTTAAAGGACATTTAGACCAGTACATGGATAAGACATCAGTTTGGACGGTGCTGTGAGCAGCTGCCCTCTCCCTCCCCCTCTCTGAATGAATCCCTGTTGGTTTTCACCCTCTGCCAATGCCTGTGCAGTGGCGTGGGGAGGCCAGCAGAGGGTGGTATTGCATCACTTTCAGCACCACAGAAACTGCC
Organism: Hemiscyllium ocellatum; assembly: GCF_020745735.1. Lineage (NCBI taxonomy): Eukaryota > Metazoa > Chordata > Chondrichthyes > Orectolobiformes > Hemiscylliidae > Hemiscyllium > Hemiscyllium ocellatum. The sequence goes on along the minus strand of NW_026869106.1, from coordinate 7,920 downwards.
AGACCTGCCCCACACAGAGACACACAGATACACACACAGTAATTGTTAGGACACGGCATAGATCTCATCTGGTAACTTAAACTAAACATAAATAAATGTTCAGTTCGCGTCGTAAACTGTTAAAATATGAGTGACCGAGAAATCCCAAATTCCAAGTTTAAATAAAAACAGCAATGTATTTTTTAACACTGAAAGTGAACTGAAAGAGACCCTCTATCTGTTAACTGATTATTACCCGACTCCAGCTCTACAGCAATATACTGTTTCTGGGTCTGCCGTCCTCTCATATCTCAAGTACTTCTAAGCTCTCAGTTCAGAGCAGCATTCACTCTCGCTTAAAGGTACAGTACATAATTTCAACTTCATCCCATTATACCCTGATGAATATAGATAAGTGGAACCTATCCGGATTTCTCTTGCTCTGTTGTTTGTTAATATTTCATCTACTCTGTCTCGTATGTGTCAGGATTTTTGTTGATCCATTGACAGTATGTCATTATTCGACTCTGTCCGTGGGAATATATCAGTATTTCACTTGCTCACACTCGTGTGTGTGTGTGGGGCAGGATTTCAGTTGTTTCATGGGCACTGTGACACTGTGACAATCTTAATGTTTGTAAATGGTACCAAACCTGCAAGGATTGTAAAGTCTATGGAGGACAGTGTGGAACTCTAACAGGACAGTGACACGCTGGTAGACGGGGATCAATGCAGAGCAGTGTGAGGTGATGCACTTTGGAATGAAAGATAAAGAAAGACAGTTTAAAACAGGCTGTGCCGTTATAAAGGGGCTGCAGGAACAGAGAGAGCTGCGTGTATATGAGCAGGAGCTTTGTTTGGGGGTCGGTGCTATAACAGATATACCGTGAGTGTGAGGGTGCAGAGAGAATACAGTGACCCTTATCCAGACAGAGCGGGGAAGGTTATTGATGCTTGTCCTGTATTGCTGGGCATTTCTTCAGACCGCAGATACTGCACTGAGCTGGGTGGGGAGCTCAGAACATGCTCGGTGGGTCTGGTGGTGTGGCTCCCTCTGGGAAGAGAATGGTCCCCCTCTGTACTAGCCCATCCACCAGGACCTCTGTGACCCTGTCGACAAACCGTGGTGTAATTGGCCCTTATCTGCCATGCTCGGGCTAAACTGTGCAAGGTAGCTCCAAGCTGAGAAAGCTCAACCATGTGCCCATTGGCCTTAAAGATGGCACCAGTGACAGGGGTCACAGAATATCCAGGGGCACCCGGGCGACTGTGAGTCCCTCCAGCCATGATGGGTGGGAGACTCAGACTGATATTGAATGACAGGGACACCATGGGGGAGGGGGGGGTGCGGGGGGTAGTCAATGAGCTGTGTTTGATAAGATAGCACCAGGAATCTAGCTTGGCCTCGGACAGATAATCTCTCTGTCACACTCCATGAAAATGACACTGAGGCAAATTATTGTTAGAATCAGCCCAGTGAGTCAGAGATTCTGTTGTAACTACTCCCATTTACAAAGCTGTAGAACAAATGCTCATCCAATCCTCTCCATCATTTCACCTCACACCAATCTCCCTTTTCCCATCTTTCTTGGGAAGACGGGCTCATGCTACAGGATGCTATCGAAGTGTCGACATTTCAGCATTCTGAAACCTGGGAACACATCCTTCCATGACACTGTCTCTCAGTCTCCCCCTCTCTGTTAATTCCCCAAACCCCTCCCACGTGGTGATATTTAAACTGATTCCCCCGCCATCTCTCTCTGTCAGTGATGTTCACACCCACAGCACCCCCTTGTCATGGCACAGTGGGGATATGGAGCTGGAAATGGGTGGGAGCTGTACGTCCTGTCACTTCCAGCATGGGCTGCAAGTTTCCCCACACTGGGCAGGGATCTAACACAGTGTTACTGAGCAGTGCACTGGGGTGCTGTACACAGTCCTACATGCTGGGAGGGTAACTGCTCCTGGGTTAAAGATCAATGCACTGGGGTGGGGTACACAGTCCTACATGCTGGGAGGGTAACTGCTCCTGGGTTACAGATCAATGCACTGGGGTGGGGTACACAGTCCTACATGCTGGGAGGGTAACTGCTCCTGGGTTACAGATCAATGCACTGGGGTGGGGTACACAGCCCTATATGCTGGGAGGGTAACTGCTCCTGGGTTACAGATCAATGCACTGGGGTGGGGTACATAGTCCTACGTGCTGGGAGGGTAACTGCTCCTGGGTTACAGATCAATGCACTGGAGTGGGGTACATAGTCCTACACGCTGGGAGGGTAACTGCTCCTGGGTTACAGATCAATGCACTGGAGTGGGGTACATAGTCCTACACGCTGGGAGGGTAACTGCTCCTGGTTTACAGATTAATTCACGGGTGATCACTGCACAGGTCTCTGTGCTGGTCAGACTGTCTGGTTGAGGTTTATAGGTAATGCAATGTTGTAGTCTGTGCAGCTCCCCACGCTGGATGGATATTTCTTTCAGGTTTACACATTAGTGCACTGCTGTGGTCTCCACAGCTCCCGGTGCTGGACAAATTTCTAGTCCGGGGTTATAGATCAATGCACTGCTGTGGTCTACACAGCTCCCCATATTCCTGTGTGGCAGCTTTGAAATGCCGAATGTTCCCTTCCATTTCCCGTGTTACAGGCATGAGAGATTAAAAGATCTGCTCCAATCGCTGAGTAACCGCCTCCAATGGCTGAATGGCCTCATTCTGTTCCTGTTTAAAACTCCTGCTGGGCTGAATAGCCTGCCTCAGTAACGGTGCAGTTGGGAATGGTGCTGAATATTTTGAAACCATCAGTGAACAGCCCACTTCTGACTTTATGATGGAGGGAAGGCCATTCATGCTGCAGCTGCTGCTAGCCGACAGTGCCTCTTGGATGGCCAGCTTCCATGTGCTCGGTCCTTTAGAAGTATGTCCTACTTCACAGGAGGGAGTGCCACATAACACAGTGAGCTGTACGCCTAAAATGATTTATCTCTCCATCCCGGAGACTCTCAGCCTCATTTGTGATGAAGGTCTGCTGCCCGAAACGGTGGTTTTCCTGCTCCTCGGATGCTGCATGACCTACTGTGCTTTTCCAGGAACACACTAATCTTGAGTATGTCAAATGTGAGGCTGAGACTGTCCCTCCCCAGGACTGTGTGCTGGCTGTTCCTACAGATACTGTAAGGGACAGATCCCTCTGGGACAAGGAGTTTGGTGAGAATGTTTCCCCCAGTCTGGCTGTGGTGTAATGAAGCCTGTCCCTGCTCAGTCAGCGGGGGACCCGTGGGGACACTCCTGGTGATGGCCATTGAAGTCCCACACACAGAGAATGCTCTGTGTCCTTGTCACCCTCAGTGCTTCCTCTGATTTGTTTCCAACATCGAGGGGAACTGAGTTATCACCGAGAGGAGGGGTGGGGGAGCAGGAGATAACCATCCTCAGGCGATTTCCTTGACCATGATCTGTTACCATGAGATTTCCTGGGTTCTGGAATCAATGTTGGGGAATCGCAGGGTAACTCCTTCCCTGAATATATCCCAGGGTATCCCCACCACTGGTGGGTCTGTCCTGCCGGTGAGACAGGATATACCCAGGGATGGTGATGGGGCTTCATGAAACGTTCTGGGCGGCACGGTGGCACAGTGGTTAGCACTGCTGCCTCACAGCACCATAGACCCAGGTTCAATTCCAGCCTCAGGCGACTGACTGTGTGGAGTTTGCACGTTCTCCCGTGTCTGCGTGGGTTTCCTCCGGGTGCTCCAGTTTCCTCACACAGTCCAAAGATGTGCAGGTCAGGTGAATTGGTCATGCTAAATTGCCTGTAGTGTTAGGTGAAGGGGTAAATGTAGGGGAATGAGTCTGGGTGGTTGCTCTTCGGTGGGTCGGTATGGACTTGTTAGGCTGAAGAGCCTGTTTCCACACTAAGTAATCTAATCTAATCTAAATTACCCATCAGGCCCGATCCTGTGATTATGACGGTGTTGGATTGTTTCCTGACTGGGAATGTGGTGCTGGAAAAGCACAGCAGGTCAGGCAGCATCCGAGGAGCAGGGGAATAAACCCTTCATCAGGAATGAGGCTTCTGGGCTGGGGAGCTGAGAGATAAATGGGAGGGGGCTGTGCAGGAGCTGGGGCGGGGGCGGGGGCGGGGGGGGGGGCGGGGGCTAAGGCTGGGTCTGGGGGGAAGGGAGCTGGGAATGTGATCGGGAGACGGAAGTGGGGGAGAGGTGATAGGTCAGAGAGGAGGGTGGGGTGGATGGGGGGGGAAGGTCATGGACAGGTCAAAGTGTTCCCCAAAACGTTCTGTCCCCGACATTCTATAACTGACATTCCCCGGAACGTTCTGTCCCTGACATTCTATAACCGACATTCCCCGGAACGTTCTGTCCCTGACATTCTATAACTGACATTCCCGGAACGTTCTGTCCCTGACGTTGTTTGTTTGTGAACGGCCGGACGTCAGTGAATTGAACAAACGATAAGATCCCGAGGGAAGAGATCCCGTTCCAGGGAGAAGGAGACACTGTTCCGAAGGCCCCTCAGGCAGTTAAAGGGGAGAATATTTTTTTCCTGCGTTTACATTTCTCCACGACACAGGATCGACCACAATTTATACCAAAATACGGGAATCCCAAACTCCGTTTGTCTTCAGGAAACTGGGAGAGAATCCTTCAGGACAGAAATGTTTCCACCCTCCGTATTAGGAACTGGGAAGGAGTGACCTGTGTCTGCTCTCGAGTGATCGAGTGTGTGGGAATGTTCTAGAAACCATCTGTCCTTATGGATGTGTCTCTGTGTGTTTGGGGAGGGAGGGTTTCTTGTGGTTTATGTCACATTTTTGTCAGTAATTCAGACTTTCCCATTTGTTATTCCAGCTCCAATTATTTTAATAAATCCCTGAATACAGGGACACATTTGAAAATCTCACTGGGTCCCCGATCACACGGGTCCCTTTGCCTCCAGGCTGATGGATAATGGGTTTGTTTTCCTTCCTCACAGTTAACGTAGTGACCATCTACGTCCTGCTTTATAAAGATTGTGGATTGTCTCCATGTGTCAGACGTTACCTGGGGGCCATGGCAGCGGCGGATCTCCTGGTCATTATCCTCGACCTGATCCTGAGACACATTCCCATTGTTTATTGGGAAAAGTTTTATTTCCTGAGGGACTCCGTCCCCGTGTGTAATATCCACGCCGTCCTGCTTTATGCAGCCACTGACTGCTCTGTCTGGTTCACCGTCACTTTCACCTTTGATCGGTTTGTGTCCATTTGTTGCCAGAAGCTGAAAAGTAAATATTGCAGTGAGAAAACGGCGGCTGTGGTTCTGGGAGCAGTGACTGTGCTGAGCTGTTTAAAGAACATTTCCTGGTATTTTATGCTCACGGCTCGGTATTGGCTGGTGAACGCCCCCTGGTTTTGTGATGTAACAGACGCTGTTCGAGTCTCCAGTGTCTGGGTCACAATCGAGTTCCTCCACCACATTCTAACCCCGGGTGTCCCATTTCTCCTGATTCTGCTGCTCAATGTTCTCACCGTCAGACACATTTTAGTGACCAGCAGAGCCCGCAGGAGACTCCGCGCTCACACCAATGGGGACGCTCAGTCTGACACTGAAATGAGAAACCGAAAAAAATCCATCATTTTACTGTTTGTGATCTCGGCCAATTTCATCCTGTTATGGTCAACGTTAATGCTGTATTCTATATGGAAACGGATGGTGTATATTGGGTATAAGTCTGTGTTTCTCCATGGCTATGTGCGGGAATTAGGCTTCATGCTGCAGCTCCTCAGTTGCTGCACAAACACCGCGATTTATGCCGTGACCCAGACTAAGTTCAGGCAGCAGCTGAAGAATGTGCTGAAATATCCCTTCACCCAAATCCATCCATCCATCAAATTCCCTCATTAATCACACCATCCGGGATTTTCTCATTTCAGTTCAGTGTTTCAGCGATGGAGCAGCCTGTCGCTATGGTAACAGACTGAGGGGAGCGCTGGTTTGTCCATCCTTATCACACAGGGGGGTTACAGGGAAACATTTCAATGTTTCTCACAACTCAGGGGCCAGTGAGAAAAGGCACCATCCCACTGACTGTATCCATCACTTCCATTTGTAACCAATAAAAATGCTGATTACAGCGTGCCGAGCAGCAGAGGGACCGATGTTGTTGTGTGTCTTTGTGTTGGAGAAGCTGAGCTGGAGAGAGACAGACTCAGCCCCAAGTCCTGGTCCTCAGGGAAGGGGAGGGCACCGCGGCCTGAGCTCAGGAGCTGGGGTTAACTCCCTCTGTTCCCCCCACTGGGCCTGGCCTCCCCATTACCTCTCCCCTACTCTTTCTCCTCAATTCTCTCTCGCTCTCTCTCTCTTTTAGCACACACTCTCTTTCTCAACCCTCTCCCTCATCCCCCTCTCCCTCACACACACCGCCCCCAAACCCGGTTTCTCCACCTGACTCCACTTTCCCTCTCCCCCTCCCTCTCATGCCGTCGCTGTCTCCCTCCCACAATTCCATCTCTACCCCATTTTCCCCACCTCCCACATCTCACCCCCACGCCCCACATGCAGCCTCACCCCCAAACACACCCAGTCTCTGGGTCAGAGGGAGAGGGAAGGACCAGGGAGACAGAGTATGTCAGAGAGAGTGAGGGAGGGAGGGACAGGAGGGAGAGCGATTCAGTCAGAGAGAAATGGAGGAAGGTGGGGAGAGAGAGAGAGAGAGACTGATTGAGGGGGGTCAAGAGTGAGAGATGGTGGAGGGAAAGTGAAGGACCGGGGGGGAGAGAGAGGGGGCAAGGGAGAGATAGGTTGAGATAGGGAAGGACGAGGGATGGGACCGAGGGAGGGGAGGGAATGTCAAGAGTGAGGGAGAGGCCGAAAGAGGGGATGGGAGAGAGAGGGAACACGAGAGAGGGGGAGGAAAAGGGAGAGGGAGAGGGCGAGAGAGGGGAGGGAGGTAGGGGAGGGAGAGAGAGAGAGGAGAGGTTGAGAGAGGGGAGGATGAGACAGGGGAGTGAGGGAGGGGAGGGCAAGAGAGAGGAGCACGAGAGGGAGGGAGAGCGAGAGAGGGGAGGGAAGAGAGGGGGGATGGGGAGAGACTGGAGTGCGAGCGAGGAGGAGGGCGAGAGAGAGGAGGGCGAGAGAGGAGATGGCGAGACAGGGGGAGGGGGAGAGAGGGGAGTGCGAGTGAGGGGACAGGGAGGTGAAGGCGAGAGGGATGGAGAGGGCGAGAGAGGAGAGAGCGAGAGGGGAGAGGGCGAGAGAGGGGAGGGAGGGAGGGGTGGGCAAGAGGGAGGGAGAGGGCGAGAGGGAGGGAGATAGTGAGATAGGGGAGTGTGAGAGAGGGGGAGGGCGAGAGAGGGGAGTGCGAGCGAGGGTGAGGGTGAGAGAGGGGGAGCGGGAGGGTAGGACGAGAGGGATGGAGAGTGCAAGAGAGGTGAGGGAGGGTGGGGAGGGAGAGAAGGGGGACAGAGAGACGGGACAACAGAGAGAAGGGGGACAGAGAGACGGGACGACAGAGAGAAGGGGGACAGAGAGAAGGGGGACAGAGAGAAGGGGGACAGAGAGAATGGGGACAGAGAGACGGGACGACAGAGAGAAGGGACGACAGAGAGAAGGGACGACAGAGAGAAGGGGGCGACAGAGAGACGGGACGACAGAGAGAAGGGACGACAGAGAGAAGGGAGACAGAGAGAAGGGGGACAGAGAGAAGGGGGACAGAGAGAAGGGGACAGAGAGAGGGGGGGACAGAGAGAAGGGGGACAGAGAGAAGGGGGACAGAGAGAGGGGGGACAGAGAGAGGGGGGACAGAGACGGGGGGGGACAGAGACGGGGGGGACAGAGACGGGGGGGACAGAGAGAGAGGGCGGACAGAGACGGGGGGACAGAGAGAGAGGGGGACAGAGACGGGGGGGACACAGAGAGAGGGCGGACAGAGACGGGGGG